>NW_017673995.1:105084-105770 GCF_001879085.1 Nicotiana attenuata
TGCACCAGTGGTATGCAGTATTTTGACAAACTACCTGGCCTGCGGTATACGTTCCATATCGTACCTTTCATCTATAACAAAAGAAAAGGTTCTTTCGTGATTGCCGCATGTATTAGTTGGGATGAACCTCTATTTGTTTCGAATATGTGTTGATAACATTATCCGGAGGTGCGTCCCCGAGATAGAACAATCTTCGATTTTGCAGGCTTGTCACACATCAGCATATGGAGGACATTTTGGAGGGGTCGGAACAGCTGCTAAAGTGCTCGAGGCCGGATTCTTTTGGCCAACTGTGCTTAGAGATACGCACCTCTGGGTAAAGAGCTGCGATGAATGCCAGAGGACGGGAAACATTTCCCGTCGCCATGAGATGCCAATGAAACCAATTCAAGAGGTAGAGGTGTTTGATGTGTAGGGGATTGACTTTATGGGTCCGTTTGTCAGCTATTTGGCAATAAGTATATCCTTGTTGCTGTGGACTACGTGTCTAAATGGGTAGAGGCTGCAGCGTTGCCCACAAATGATGCAAGAGTGGTGGTCGGATTTCTGAAAAAGAACATATTCACCCGGTTTGGGACACCAAGAGCGATCATCAGTGACGGAGGCACTCACTTCTGCAATAGAGCCTTCGAGAAATTACTTGCTAAGTATGATGTACGCCACAAGGTGGCTACTCCTTACCATCC
>NW_017673995.1:109031-112512 GCF_001879085.1 Nicotiana attenuata
TATTAGCAATGACTTGTTGTTTTCACTATGATTTGGGCTTATTGCCATGCTTGGGGCTTATTGCCGACTGTTTGAACTCTTTATGAACTTTCATCACTGTTTTCCTCACTGTTTGAAATATTATTTGAACTCAGTCCACGTGATTTACACCGTTTTCTTGAACTCAGCCATATTTACTCAACTTGGAGTTTTAAACTGATATTTGAACTATTGTTTGAGCTGAGTATTATTGCTTTACTGTTGCCCGAGGGGCTGTTGACTATTTTTGGACTGATTGAGGCCGAGGGCCTTATGTGAGGGCATGATGAGTGAGGTGAGGAGGCTTTCAGGCCTCGTATTGATACTGTTCAGGCGTTCAGGCCTTGTTGATAGCGCTTGGGCTGTAGGAGCCCCTCCGGAGTCTGCACACCCACAGTGAGCGCGGGTACCCATCTAGAGCGATTAAATATTGAACAGTGGTAACAATGACACTGTTATACGCGTTTGGTCAGGTAACAATGACTGACCAGTCAGGTAACAATGTCTGACCAGTGGTAACAATGGCACTGTAACACGCGTTTGGTCAGGTAACAATGGCTGACCGGTCAGGTAACAATGGCTGACTTACTACATGAGCATACTTGTTTTATCAATTGTTTTCAAAGAGATTTTCTTCCTATGTTTTCACTGGTTTCTACTGCTTATCTGATGTTGCTGCTTGAGGTAGAATTATTTGTGCCCTTGTGGGATTTTATGTTCTCAGTCGTTATTTAATTTTATTACTCACTGGGTCGGAGTACTCACATTACTTCCTGCACCATGTGTGCAGAGACAGGCACAGCTGAGTTCGTACCTGAGCACTGATTTCCTTCCAGACCAGGCGGACTAGGAGAGACGAGGTAGCTGTCGACGTCCACAGCCCCGTTTCTTCCTTATCTTCTGCATATTTTATTCATCTTCAGACTGTGTTTCCAGTCTTGTAGTATTTTCATCAACTCTGTAGTAGCTCGTGACTTGTGACACCCCGATCATCGGGCTGAGTTTGGGATGGTTTTTCCCCCTTATGTTACGTTTATTTCCGTACTTATGATTAATCAGTATCTATGGTTTAAACCTGTTATGCTAAGAAATTTTCAAAAGAAGTATTGATTGTTCTGTTGGCTGGCCTTGTCTTCACGAGAGGCGCCATCACGACCGGGAGGGAATTGGGTCGTGACAGGACAATAGTGGATGTTGTCCATTTTGGGTAACTGTTTTGTGCCAGCGGGTGGCGAAGTCTGAGTACCCATCCGACTGGCACATGTTTGGCTGTCCCTGATGGTTATGATGAATTGTTGCAGGTACTATGGCTCGAAAGAAGCGTAGAAATTCGGAAAACACTTCCGACGTGCCCACTTATGATGCCACCCGGTTCACGTCCGAGGAGGCCCAGGACAGGTTTCATGCGAAAGCCTCTAAAAACTTTGTCCCGGAGATTGGTATTGACAGGGCCGCCCTCCGTGTTGAAAAGCCGGACATGTACGAGGAAATCCGCCGGCGAGGGATGGAGTACTTGTTCGATGAACCTGACACGGCAAACCCAATGATAGTCCGGGAGTTCTAGGCGAACTGCCCGGAACATATGTGCCGGTCTGTGATTGTGCGGGGCCAAGTAGTAGATGCCTCAGTACAGAAAATTCGCCAGGTCCTGCAGCTGCCTCCGTTCACTGGAGCCAAAGATTATTACCACAATTCTCCAGGGGTCGATTGGGGCACTCTGATTGAGGCCATATGCTCAAGGGGAAGGCCAGTTTGGATTCAGGAAAACATGACCCTGCATTCCAAGTCATTCACATGGGAAGCTAAGTGCCGGTTCACCATAATTTGTAGCAGATTGTTGCCCACGGGCAACACAACAGATGTGAACAGCTTGCGAGCTCTACTGGTTTGGTGCTTCTTGACCAGGAAGGACGTTGATATTGCTAAAATCATTGGCGATGAAATGATCCTCCGGTCGCCTCTGATGACTAAGGGGTTTTACTTCCCCTCACTTGTGAAGAGGTTATGTTTGATGGTTAATGTCCCAGTCAATCCTATGGATGGCACTTTACCCCCAAGAACAACTTTCAGAGCGTCAAAGATCAAAGTGGGCAGAGATGCACCTACATACATTGACTTGGACGATGATGATGATGCCCCAGCGCCCATGGCACCACCCAGGAGGTCTTATGATGTGGCTGGTTCCTCATGGCAACCCCATACTGGGGCGGAATTCTCTAGATCATACACCAACCGACCCTTGTTGTCTTCTGTGGAGGAAGATGTAGCAGAACTTCGCACATCTGTGGATAGCCTGCATGTTCGCTTAGATGCCATGTCTAGACGGCAGGCCAGGTCTGAGAGCCGGGTGATGGCTTGGTTCCGTGCTCTAGGGAGGGCCTGTCACGTGGATCCCAACACCGTCTCTGACTCCGAATGATGCCCAGGGAATTCCTCTTACCCTTCTGTGCTTTAAATTGTTTTATGACATGAGGACATGCCATACTCCTTGTGTGTGGGGTGGGAGACTTGGGTTAGTGTATATATGTGTTGTTAGTGTATATATGTGTTGTTGTGTATGTAGCTTAGATGTAACCGACTTGGACCAACGATGGACACTTGTAAGGGTCTCTTGAGGGCTAAAGTCGGATAAAAAAAAACTAGAAAAGGTAGGAGACTCTTCCTGATGACGGACCACCTAGACAGTATTCTTGAGGGAAGTAGTCTAATCAAAAATCCAAAAAGATTTTTTCTTTTTTTTCTTTTTAGGTAGTGTAGTAATTCCCCCTTGGTTTTTCTTTTGACCGCGGTTCTTTTCCAAGGGTTTTTCTTGAACCGGGTTAGGTAGATTTTTCTTTAATAGATTTTAGGACCCTCAGGACTCTTTTGGGCTGATATGGGTTGGGCAAGAATGCATCCCGTGGTGTACATACCTGCAAATACTTATAACAAACTTGAGGGTGCGACGCCTAGGCTCATGTGTAGACTCTTAATCTGATGCCTTAATTTTGCACACCATGTCTTGCTTGAACACTCATGTGAATGTGTTGACAAACTAATTTGGATTAAGTTATATGCCAAGTGTGTGTGAGGTTATACACGTATTCTATGCTTGCATGCGTTACCTAGAACTTGCCCCGTGTGTGTGCAAAGCGAAATAGTAGTTGTTTGGTCTTAGAGATGATTTAGGCATTTCTTTGTGTAGCCCATATAATCATTAATCCACCTGTACCTATTACCATAGTTAACCCCTTTGAGCCTATACTCCTTTTTCTTTGGCAACCACATTACAAGCCTTACCCATTGGTTTGAATTAACCATCTATTTGAACCTTTTCACCTCTCATGAGCACTTGAATTGTTATGAACCTTGCAAAAGTTAAAAAGTGGGGTAGCCGGTTTGGCTTTCGAGTGGAACTAGTTGAATAAGGAGAAAGGTGCACTGTTTTGAAAAAGAAGAGCCACTTGAATTGAAAAAAAATAAA
>NW_017673996.1:0-1730 GCF_001879085.1 Nicotiana attenuata
TAGAGGTTGTAGACTGATCACGCCCAACTATGCCTTATAAAAAGGACAATGCGGTCGTTGCAAATATAATCCGGTTTACAAGTCCGGAGTCGAATCCCACAGAGAACTAAGGTTTAGCTACAGCTGTTCACTATCAGCAAGAAGACAAGCTTGAACAATTCCTAACTTATAGATATTAAGATTCTTGTGTTTAACTACTTAACTAACAAATTAAAATAGTAAATTAACAACTAACGATACTGAGGGTTAGAGAAAAGATTAAGGAGGTCTAGAGTTATGATTTCCCCAATTGTCGGAATCCTTCCCGCTATGTCTTCTATAATTTCGCCTAAGTATTCTCTACCGATCATGAGCACTCTTATTACCGTAAATCTCTCCCGAGTAATTACGACAATTTACTAGACGCACTCTCCCGAGCTACGCTAGCGGGCTTTTAATACAGCTCACTTCAGATCACACCCAAGGCTTCGTTATCCCTAATCCCACCTTTAAACCCTCGGTTATTGATCCCTCATATACTCTGGGAGTGGTGTTGTTCAACAACTACCTAAATATGCACTCTCTCCCGAGTTATGCATACTAAATAGGCACGGCTAATTGAGAGCTCTTCAACCAACCACAATATAAACGTAGTTGAACAAATAGAGAAAAGCTATGGCTCAATTATATAAAAACATAACAAGAATTTATCCTACAAAAGGTTCTATCAAACTCTAGATAACAAATTAGCTATTCATAATAGTATGTAAAACTACAATACTAAAAGTCATAACCAACAATGAAAAATAGGAAGAGGAAGGAAAAACTTGTAGAAGAATTCTCCGCCTTGCTCCCAATGTGTTCTTGCCTCGAGGGTGTTGTCTAACCCTCAAGTAGTGTCTCCTGCCTCCTTAGGTCTAATTTGTGTCCAAAATATGCCCCCTCTTGTTCTTGGCCGGCCTCCTTTGTTTAATATAGGGTTTAGGACTTAAAATCCCATGTTTTGCACTTTAGTCCCTGAAATTTTCGCTTCCTGCTGCGGTTTGCCGCGGTCGCGGTGGAACCGCGGCAAAACATGCCCTCTGATTCTTCAGTTGTCCGCGACCATCTTCTACCGCGATTCTGCCGCGGTCGTGGCAAAACCGCGGTTTTTCACCCTGTTCCGTTCGGAATTTGGAAAAATGTAAAACATGGAAGTTGTAGCCCTTTGAGTCAGCTTTCCAACCATATATTGTGGAGCCCAAATGGAGTTCTGAGTAAAATGTTATGTTTATTTTACTAGACAGTGCGCAATATGCCTCCTCAAGTCTTCGTTCGTACTTAATTATCAAATTTGACCTCCGAATACGATCCCGGCTTAATTCCTTGAGCTTTTACTCAGACTTCAAAGTTTCAAATCACTTAAATTCATTCCATAACATCTATATAGCTCGGAATCACACCTACAAGGCATAAAACACACAATTAGTGCAAAACACTAGCGATTAAAGCGCAAATTCAATTAAAGTGCAGTAAATTCGAGTGTAATAAGCGACTAAAATATGCAATTATAGCCTATCATCAACACCCCACACTTAAACCATTGCTCGTCCTCGAGCAATCAAACTACACTTTTTTTATAGACACGACCTTTTTAAACAATTCTCCTAACTCATCACACCAAGAGTGTTTAAAATAGACTAAGCACAAAAGCGTAACATCTTCACCTCAAGATTTGACTCACAAGTACCACACGTTATTCAAAAACTCAC
>NW_017673996.1:3884-25085 GCF_001879085.1 Nicotiana attenuata
AAAAGAGAAGAAGATAGCCTCTCCTCGCATCTAGCTGCTCATCAATTTCTGTATCTAATTCACGCTCTTCTTGGATACTATTCACAATATTGGCTTGTTGAGCATTAAAAACTTCAACCAGTTGACTCATGTGAACTTTCAAGTTGTGAATAGTTTCCTCCTGCCTTTCTATCCGCAGTAGTAATTTACTCTGTAGTTCCAAAATGCACTTTAACATATCTTCGAGCTTCTTTAGGTCAGCTTCCCTAGGTTCTTTATTCCTATTAACTTCACCAGAAAAAGAAGAACCATCAAAGTAAGGGGTTGGGGGAAGGTAAGAAATATAAGCACAACCGTGAAAGTGACCATCTTGACCACCACACATATCACACACATTCCACACATAAGATTGAGTTGGTGCACAAAACTCGCTCTCAGGAATATTTTGATAATTTTGCCCTGCGTGGTTTCCTTCACAATATGCATAAGGAGGATCAAAAGTAGAATTACCAACAACAAAATTCTCATAATTCCATGATGTCATGTTTCTCAAATAAACAAATAAAACTAAAATAAAAAAAATAAAAAAAATCAAATAATAAAATAAAAGTTCAAACTTGAAACCTAGCAATATGTACACCTACAACTACACCGTTAGTTCCCCGGCAACGGCGCCAAAATTTGATCACGCCCAACTATGCCTTATAAAAAGGACAATGCGGTCGTTGCAAATATAATCCGGTTTACAAGTCCGGAGTCGAATCCCACAGAGAACTAAGGTTTAGCTACAGCTGTTCACTATCAGCAAGAAGACAAGCTTGAACAATTCCTAACTTATAGATATTAAGATTCTTGTGTTTAACTACTTAACTAACAAATTAAAATAGTAAATTAACAACTAACGATACTGAGGGTTAGAGAAAAGATTAAGGAGGTCTAGAGTTATGATTTCCCCTATTGTCAGAATCCTTCCCGCTATGTCTTCTATAATTTCGCCTAAGTATTCTCTACCGATCATGAGCACTCTTATTGCCATAAATCTTTCCCGAGTAATTACGACAATTTACTAGACGCACTCTCCCGAGCTACGCTAGCTGGCTTTTAATACAGCTCACTTCCGATCACACCCAAGGCTTCGTTATCCCTAATCCCACCTTTAAACCCTCGGTTATTGATCCCTCATATACTCTGGGAGTGGTGTTGTTCAACAACTACCTAAATATGCACTCTCTCCCGAGTTATGCATACTAAATAGGCACGGCTAATTGAGAGCTCTTCAACCAACCACAATATAAACCGTAGTTGAACAAATAGAGAAAATACTACCGCTCAATTATATAAAAATAACAAGAATTTATCCTACAAAAGGTTCCATCAAAACTCTAGATAACAAATTAGCTATTCATAATAGTATGTAAAACTACAATACTAAAAGTCATAACCAACAATGAAAAATAGGAAGAGGAAGGAAAAACTTGTAGAAGAATTCTCCGCCTTGCTCCCAATGTGTTCTTGCCTCCAAGGGTGTTGTCTAACCCTCAAGTAGTGTCTCCTGCCTCCTTAGGTCTAATTTGTGTCAAAAATATGTCCCCCCTCTTGTTCTTGGCCGGCCTCCTTTGTTTAATATAGGGTTTAGGACTTAAAATCCCATGTTTTGCACTTTAGTCCCTGAAATTTTCGCTTCCTGCCGCGGTTTTGCCGCGGTCGCGGTGGAACCACGGCCAAACATGCCCTCTGATTCTTCAGTTGTCCGCGACCATCTTCTACCGCGGTTCTGCCGCGGTCGCGGCAAAACCGCGGTTTTTCACCCTGTTCCGTTCGGAATTTGGAAAAACGTAAAACATGGAAGTTGTAGCCCTTTGAGTCAGCTTTCCAACCATATATTGTGGAGCCCAAATGGAGTTCTGAGCAAAACGTTATGTCTATTTTACTAGACAGTACGCAATATGCCTCCTCAAGTCTTCGTTCGTACTTAATTATCAAATTTGACCTCCGAACACGATTCCGGCTTAATTCCTTGAGCTTTTACTCAGACTTCAAAGCTTCAAATCACTTAAATTCATTCCATAACATCTATATAGCTCGGAATCACACCTACAAGGCATAAAACACACAATTAGTGCAAAACACTAGCGATTAAAGCGCAAACTCAATTAAAGTGCAGTAAATTCGAGTGTAATAAGCGACTAAAATATGCAATTATAGCCTATCATCATAGACTGACTTATATATTGTCCTGAGTAATGCTAATACAAATAAACATATTGTACTTATTCTGAGCTTTTATACTAAATACAAGGCCCATGTTCGAAATTCAAATAAGACATATTTATCAAGACCCGGAATTTCCACTGCCGGGACCATGATGGTACCTAACATTTCACTTGCAAGGCAAGCCAACATTAGAGATCATTAAGCCAATTCTTAAACCTTTCAGTGATTTAACAACAATTAAACCATAACAAATTAAAAGAGTGCGAAAATTCATAACAGTCTCATTACATAATACTACTCAGAATCTGAAGTCACAATTCACGAACTTCTATGATTTTTCTACAAGTAAATGTCTGAAAGAAATACAACTATCTTAGAAACAAAGAAACAGTAAAGAGAATGCATAGAAGGAGATGCCAGGGCCTGCGGACGCCAACAGGTCTACCTTGGATCTCTGATCAGATGAAACCAGCAGCTAAACTCGGGATCAACTCGATCCAGTACCAAAATCTACACAAAAGTGCAGACTGCATGCAGTATCAGTACAGCCGACCCCATTACTGGTAAGTGTCGAGCCTAACCTCGGGCGAAGTAGTGACGAGGCTAAGACAAGACACCCACAAACAACATGTGCAGTATAATAATACATATACCAATAACAGTATAAAAGAAACAAGACAGGTAATATTGGGAGGGGACATGCTGAGGGGATCACAAGATAAGGAATCAAAGCAGTGATAAAGTCTAGAACAACCAATATGCCTTAAACAGATAGTAACAAGTAAAAGTGGTAAAGGAAACTGCACGGCATCACCCTTCGTGCTTTTACTCTCAACCTCACCATATGAAGCAATAGAAACGGCACGGCATCACCCTTCATGCATTAACTCTCTCATAACATGGCACAGCATCACCCTTCGTGCGTTAACGCTCACAATATGGCACGGCATCACCCTTCGTGCATTAACAGCCACAAAACATGACACGGCAACACCCTTCGTGCATTAACACTCACAAAACATGGCACGGTATCACCCTTCGTGCATTAACACTCTCCCTCACCAAAATAATGAACAATAACATCAGGGAGATAGAAATAACAAGAACAAGCCTTACTTCAACATTTGGCCCCATAATACCAATCTCAGCTTTGAGTCAATACTCAATCAATACCAAAGTCTGTAAACATGTAAGAATGATCGACATAATGATTAACTAGCCTAAACATGGATAATATGATCACGAAAAGCAACAATTGCAAGAATAAGACCCACTCGCATGCTATAACTCGACAACAATACATAGGTACTCGTCACCTCACCTATACGTTGTACCAAACATTCAAACACATAGCAAATAAGTTAATAAGACCTAATCCCTCAAGCCAAGGTTAACCACAACACTTACCTCGCTCCAACGGCCAAACTCAAAGCTCAACCACAGCTTTTCCTCTCAAACGAGCCTCCGAACCAGTAGAATCTAGCAAATTACCAACCAAACGATTCAATTTAAGCCTTAGGGACTACCCACGATTGCAAAGGATTCAATTTAGGCCATTATTGAAAAAGTCAATAAAAGTCAACACCCGGGCTCACTTGGTCCAAACCTGAAATTCGTACCAAAACCCGATTACCCATTCACCCCCGAGCCCGGATATATAATTGGTTTTGAAATTCGACCTCAATTTCATGTCTAAATCGCCAATTTATCAAATTCCTAGTTTCTACCCAAAAACCCCCAATCCACCATGAAAATCTTAAATTTTAAGTTGAAGTCTTGTAAATTGAAGTGAAAGATTGAAAGAAACTAGTTTAGAATCACTCACCAAGGTTTTGGGGAAGAAATAGTCTTTCGAAAATCGTCTCTTGTGTTTTAGGTTTTGAAAATTTGAAGAATGGGAGAAAAATCCCGTCTAAGTCACTTTTACACAGCTGCAGATGTCGCATTTGCGATCGCAAATGCGAAGGCCTTCACACTTCTACTGCTTTCGCAAATGCGAAGATAAGTTCGCAAATGCGACCTTGAATCTCCGCAAATGCGACTCAATGATCGCATTTGCAATCACTGCCCTTCCCAGACTCCCGCGAAGGATATTTCGCAAATGCGAAAACTGTTGGCCCGGCTTCTCTTCGCATTTGCAATGAGAAGCTCGCAAATCCCAACCCCTCAGAGGTCGCAATTGCGTTTCCTGATCTCGCAAATACGAGATCAGAGGCCTACAACAAATTCAGATACACCAGCAATATTCTCTAAGTCCAATTTCACTCTGTAGCCTATCCGAAACTCACCCGAGCCCTCGGGGCTCTAAACCAAAAGTGCACACTAGTCCAAAAACATCATAAGAACTTGCTTGCGCGTTCAAATCGCCAAAATAACATCTAGAACTACAAATTTAGCACCAAATCGAATAAAAAATTTCAAAAAACTTTGGAACTTCTAATTTCTCAGTCGGATGTCCGAATCACGTCAAACCAACTCTGTTTCTCACCAAATTTCACAGACAAGTCATAAATATGATATTGGACCTACACCGGAAGTAAAATATGGGCCCAATATCCAAAAGTCAAACTTTGGTCAAACACTTTAAATTCATTAAAACCTTTAACTTTCAAATTTCGACAAAGTCCGATACCTAGGGTTAGGGACTTCCGATTTCGATTTCGGGCATAGGCCCAAGTCCCAAATCACGATACGGATCCATCGGGACCGTCAAAACACGAATCCGAGTCCGTTTACCATAAATGTTGACCGAAGTCAACTAAATAATGTTTTAGGCAAAAATTCTTATTTTTATCAACTTTTAACATAAAAGCTTTCCACTAACACGCCCGGACTGTGCACGCAAATCGAGGAGAGTAAAAAATGAGATTTTTAAGGCTTAAAGCGCAAAATTGAATTCTAAAACACAAGATGACCTTTCTGGTCATCACAATATTAGGACTTTATGGGGTGACGTTTCTTTTCTTAAAAAATTAGCATTTATATTTTTAGGAAGTTAACTACTTCCTTTAGTTTAAATTCTATAAATCAAGATATTTTTAATAATATTTATGTGATTTTTAAAAAGATTTTGATTGTAATATGGGTACACACGCAACAAGTGTACCCACTAATTTTACTTTAATAGTTCAGGGATAATAGGACCCTATAAAGTATAAGTGTGCAATAGCAAATTCGAGATAAGTTTAAGGGGTACTTATACTTTCTTCTTTTATTCTGCAATTTAAATAGACTAATTTGAACCGTTTAAGATACCTCATAGAACTCTCTACCAAAATTACGAATATAATAAGCAAGACACTTGTCTTAATTACTTTATACTTAATTTTTATTGGGCATTTGTGCTAGTTGCATTTGATGGAATCACTCTTAATTATGTTGTCAATATTCAAAAGCAAGTAGTAATGACAATATATGTTAAAAGTATCAAAGTTGAATGGCGTCTATATACAACAAACGAGTGAAGATTATCTATAACAACTGGAAGAATATTTCTCCTTATTCTATCATATTACTCTAGGTCTCAAATTATATTTCGTATTTCTTTTTATGTCGTATTTCTTTTTACACGTCCCTTAAAAAATATTAAGTAGAAAAGGAATTAGATTATTTTACTCTTATTTATGTCTTAAGATAAAATCTCTCTTTATTGAAGATTTATTCTATTTATGTGTTATCTCCATCTTCAAGAACAATTATTACTAAGGCTAAAAAGGGGGGGGGGGGGGGTAGGAAAGGGGGGAATATCAATTTTATCTTGAACTTCTAAAATAACAAATGATTTGAAATAATTATTTTTAATAACCACGGCTCATAATATGAGCAAAGAAAGTACATGCCAATACTTCATTATTCTGTTGAGAACATCCTTTAATCACTTTAATTTGCTTACTTTTGGTTAGCCACACAACTCACGAGGCTATATGACTTGCGAAAATGTAAAGGACTTGAATGCTAATGACAGCTCATTACCTCTGTTTTAAAAGGCAGAATTGAGACTCGCCCGGGATTCGTCCCGGGGCAGAGCACTCGTAAAACGCCTCTGGGCTTAGGTGTGGGGCTTAGTTCCGTGAGACTTACGTCTCGGCCATCGGGGCTTACGCCCCGGATATGCCCAACGCTCAGCGTACTGGGCTCGCCTAATAGAACTTTATGCAATTGTATGTAACTAACCTTGTAAATCTTCAAATTTTTTTAATAAATCGTTGACTACTCAAAATTACTTTTTTCCGAAGTATAAATTATTAAGTTGGGAGTATTGTCATAATTAAAATAAAAATTATTGCATGTTATCCACTAAGACTGCTATGATAGTTAATTTTAAATAAATTTTTGGTTTAAAAAGTATTTATTTATTAACTATTGTTATGTCTTTACTACTCCTATATAATAGTCCATAATTTTTTTTCTAATTATTTTTTTCACGTTTACGAAATACAATACTTATTAATTTAATAGCTCAGTATTAGCTAGTAACTATGTACAAATAATTAGTTATCATGGTATTCTATGGTGAATTATGTGTCACTTTATTAACTTGTTGAAACTTAAAAATGAATGATGCTTGAGAATCATATTTAAATTGTGAATTATACTTTTATATAAATTCTCTTTCAAATAGAAAGCATATTAAATAAAAGGACTATTTTAAGAAAAATATCAAATTATAATATCGAAATTCTTTCAAGATCCATTACTCCTTAAGAGATACATATAAGATTTCGTATCGAATACATTACTTTTGATGTTTGAGTTGTAACGACATTGCAACTATTTGCATATTATGATATTTTGTCATACTTTTCGTATTATTCATAGTTAAATTATAATTTATTAATATTTTAAATATATTATTTGTATAATTTTGTGATTTTAATGTAATTTTTATAATTATTTTTATTTTATAAATTCTTGAAATTAGTAAAATTTAAAGATTCGTGGGACTTACGCCTCATGTCTCAGTGCTTACGCCTCGCCTCGTCAGAGATAAAACGCCTCGCCTCACGACCCCGCCTTTTAAAACATTGATTACAGAGACTAGATCAAAATCTACTGAAGAAAGCATCAAAAGAGTGGAGAATCAATTGCAGGAGCACATGTCCTCGACGAACCAGAAGTTCGAGGACTTGAGNATTTGTTATAATTTTGTGATTTTAATGTAATTTTTATAATTATTCTTTATTTTATACTATCTTAAAATTCTTGAAATTAGTAAAATTTAAAGATCCGTGTGACTTACGCCCCATGTCTCGGGGCTTACGCCTTGCCTCGTCAGAGCTAAAACGCCTCGCCTCACGCCCCCGCCTTTTAAAACATTGCTCATTACTTTAAATGCTTCTTATGCTAAACCTAAACAACTAATCAATCATTCTTCGCGATACCTGTCACCATTGGACAGTTTGGTCAAGTGGAGAAATATAATCATAAGGTTTAATTTGTTATTTCTTTTTTTAAATTTTCTAAACGCCACACTTTGTAAATTTCTACTTAAAGATGGTACTTGAAAATGAAAATTGATCGTAAGCTTTTAGTTTCTGAGGATGACTATAATTATATGTTAAATCATGAGAATATATTCTTGACATGACAGGACAATAAATAACAGAAAAATTACCGGATGTATGTTATGAGAATTTGTCACACTTCAATCTTATTATATAGTATTTTTTTATTTTTCTAATTTTCTTCTGGAGTGTATACGGATATTTGACTTCTTAGTTTACATTATTAAAACAAAAAGTTCCCTATAAATTGACTGCCGGCCTAAGCTTGGATGGTTGATTTATTACAATGTGATACTTCTCTCTATGAGTCGGTTCGATTTTGTTGGCCCAAGTAAAGGTGAGTTTTGAAGACTGACAAAGGAACTCAGACATGAACCAGGTACATCTTAGTGAAGCACAGATGTGGTCAACTCAAGCATGTGAGATGCACGTGAAGGAGATAAACCTAAATTTCCAAAAGTGATATCTCTTGATCATGATCAAAAAGGTTGCATATTGGATAAGAAAAAAGACTCCTTACACAAAGAGAACACGGCTTAAGAGAAGGATAGAGTTAGAGGATGAGATCAACTAGAACTCTTCCACCAAGGAAGAGTAGCATCAGAATTCTCGTTAACCTCTATTTACTAACTCCATAAATATCAGTGTTGTTCTCTTTTACAGGTAAAGCACATAAGTAGAAGTTGAACGTAAATTGAGAGAAAAATAGCAAGGCAATTTGTGTGTGATTCAAGCGTGCAAACCTATAGCTACTTGAACCAAATAGAAGAACCAGTTCCAAGTGTCTGTCTTTTATTTCTAGTTCAATTGTAGTATGTGTTTTCATATTGTACCTTTCAGCTTTATCTAGAAGCAACTGTATTAGGTACTCAGAGTTTTCAAGTTAGAATTAACTTGAAGTTATCGCAACAGTTGAGGCTGTGTGCCACAACGGGATTAGAGTAATCCTAGGTTTACAAAAGAGTTTTTGTAAATGCAGTTTTTGGCTCAATGATTTTAGTGGAGAGTTTAGAAAAATCCTACTGGAAAGTAGGTAGTGGTTTTTTCACCTATTGAGCCAGGTGTTTTCTACGTAAAATCTTTGTGTTCTTTAATTTCTGTACTTATTATTCCGCAACAGTAGTAGTTGGAACACATAGAAGAACAAGGTCCTTCTATAATCAAGTTAAGCGAAAAATTGGGTACCACACAAATCACCCCCCTCCCCTCTTGTGTGGTATTGAAGTATAAAACATCAATTAGTATCAGAGCAGGTTATTTTTGAAGTGGCTAACACCTTAGGAACAGATCAAGATGAGTGCACCACCTAGAAACTGGGAAGGACAATCCATTGTTAGGCACTCTTTAATGGCCAGTACTATTCTTGGTGAAAAAACATGATGAGAGATCACATCATAGGAGAGGACTATGAACTCTGGGACATTGTTACTGATGGTCCCCTGGCCACTACAAAGAAGAATGCTGAAGGAATAGATGTGCCAAAGACTAGAGTTGACTGCACTCCTGAGGACTTGAAGAAGTGGGAAAAGAATGCCAAGGCCAAAAAATGGCTTGTGTGTGGACTTGATCCAAACGAGTACAGCAGGATTCAAAGTTGTACTACTGCTAAAAAAATTTGGGACACTTTACAAGTGGCTCATGAAGGAACTCTTCAAGTAAAGAGATCAAGAGGAACATTGTTATATTCTCAATATGAGAATTTCACCATGAAGGAAGGAGAAACCATCCAAGAGATGTATACAAGGTTCACAACACTAACAAATGAACTTAAGTCTCTTGGAAGGATCATCCTTGAAGAAGACAAGGTTGAGAAAATCTTGACAAGGGTTTTGCCAGTTACTTGGGAAAGCAAAATCATTGCTATTCAGGAATCAAAAAATATTGCCACTCTCAAGTTAGATGAGCTAATTGGAAATCTCACTGCCTATGAACTTAGAAGGCAAACCATGAAGATGGATTCACCCAAGAAGGAAAACGTGGGGGGGGGGGGGGGGGGGGGGGGTGGGGGGGGGGGAGGAGCCCGCCCCCCGCCTTTTTGATTTGTCCCCCCGCCGCCGCCCGCGCCATCAAGGGAAAAAAAAAGCCATGAATACTTTTACTAGGTATTATTTTTTGAGTTTTTTTTTTATTTTTTAGGGGGGGGGGGGGGAAAAAAAAAAAAAAAATCGTCGGGGGGGGGGGGGGGGGGGGGGGGGGGTTTTTTTTTTTTTTTTTTTTTTTTTTTTTGGGGGGGGGGGGGGGGCCCCCCCCGGGAAAAAAAAAAAAATGTTTTTTTAGGTAGAGAGTGCCCCCCGCCCGCTTTAGAAGGGAAAAAAAAAAAAAAAAAAAAAAAAAAAAAAAAAAAATCTTTGGGGAAATGGGCGGGGGGGCGGGGAAAAAAGATAATGCTTATGATCCACGGGGATTTCAAGAAATATCTAATGAGAGGAAAGGGTTCTCCAAAGAGGTACAACCTTCAACAAACCAAGGGCCCCTGAAAAACATACCAACGAGGGTTGCTACAAATGTGGTAAGACTGACCACATGATTAAGAACTGCCCTCAGTGGAAAATTGAATGGATGAAAGAAAGGGTTGAACGAAGAAAACAGGAAGAAGGAACAGGTTCATCCCAAGAAGAACAAAGGATCAACAAAGGCTATGGTTGTTGCTTGGGGAGAAAGCTCAGATGAGGACTCAGAAGATGAATATGGAGATGAACAAGCACTAATGGCCATTGGAGAATCAGATGATGAACAAGAGGTAAGTGTGATTCATCTCAAAGACAAGATTAAATTTTTGTCTAAAGAAAGGCTATCTAAGTTACTGCTAGATTTCATTTATGAGTCTGAGGTCAATAAACAATGAAAAGGAATAGTTGTCTAGGGAATGTGTAATCCTGAAAACTAAGTGCAAAAATCTAAAACTCAGGGCTAGTGAAAGTGATAGTAAAATAACTGAGTTGAAGAACCAGGTTCTTAAACTAGACACCAGTGTGCTAGAGCTTAGATCTGAAAATTTAAAACTAGAAATTAGGAACAGGTAAAAAGAAAGTTGATCACACACATCTCACCTTAGAAGAAAATCTAGGAAAAATGAAGGATGAGTTGTACAAAAGAGATGAGCAGATAAGAGTTCTAAAAGAAGATCTAAGCAAGGTTAAGCATGAACTAGACAGAACTTGTAAGTGGAATAAGTCCTCTGATGCACTATCATGGCTACAAGAACACCATAGTAGCAATAAAAGAGGACTTGGCTATGGGACCCCTGCACCTAAGTGGGATCCCAAAAGCAAGTACATCACATTTCCTGAGAACAAAATCTGCACACATTGTGAAAAGACCGGTCACTACAAAAGTGAGTGATGCAAAAGAAAAGGCCAGTCAAAAGAACAAAACCTTTGTTCAAGGGAAAGGTAGGCTGCCTGGGTGGGCCAAAAGGAATTTAATTTACCCCTTTGCCTATAGAAAGGGACCCAAACTAGTTTGGGTTCCTAAGACTAACCCCTGATTTCTTTTTGCAGGTCCAAGTGAAGGGGAGCAGCCAAATATGGTACATGGATAGTGGTTGCTCAAAGCATATGACTGGAAGCAAGAGCCAGTTCCTTTCACTTGAGAACTTAAAGGGAGGTAATGTCTCCTTTGGAAATGGTAAGAAAGGTGAGATCATTGGGGTTGGAAAGGTAGGTAAGACAGACTCACATTCCATTGAGAATATCTACTTGATAGATGGCTTGAAATATAACCTAATAAGTGTATCACAACTATGTGACACAGGTAACCTTGTAGCATTTACCTCTACCAAATGCTTTGTGATTAATCTTACCACTGACAAGATTGTTTTGCAGGGAAAAAGAGTTAACAATATTTACATTGTAGATTTGTCCACTCTTTCTGAAAATGAACTCACTTGCTTGAGTGTGTTGGACAATGATCCCCTCCTGTGGCACAAAAGACTTGGTCATGCAAGTCTGAATTCAACTCAACAAATTAGTCTCCAAGGACCTGGTGATAGGGCTACCTAACATCAAGTTTAAGGAAGACAAAGTTTGTGAGGCCTGTGCAAGGGGGACAGGTAAGATCATCCTTCAAAAGCAAGAAAATGGTAAGCACAACCAAGACGATGGAACTGGTTCATATGGATCTCTGTGGTCCAATGAGAACATTGAGCAGAGGTGGTAAAAATATGTGATGGTACTTGTTGATGATTATTCTAGGTTTACCTGGGTACTGTTTTTAACATCTAAGGATGAAGCATTTGACATGTTTACTGCCTTTGTTAGAAAAACTCAGAAACAACTAGGTAATCAACTTGCATCAATCAGGTCTGATCAGGGAACTGAATTTGAAAATGCTAAGTTTGCTGAATTTTGTGATGAGCATGATATAGATCATAATTTTTCTGCCCCTAGGACTCCTCAACAAAATGGAGTAGTTGAAAGAAAGAATAGGACTCTTGAAGATATGGCTAGGACTATGCTTCTTTCTAGTAAACTGCCCCATAGCTTCTGGGCAGAGGCTGTAAATACTGCATGTTATATCATTAATAGATGCATGACTAGACCTCTTGTAGAGAAGACTCCCTATGAGTTACTTAAAGGGAGAAAACCAAATATATCCCATCTTAGGGCATTTGGATGCAAATGCTTTGTGCACAATAATGGAAAGGACTCCCTAGGTAAGTTTGATCCCAGAAGTGATGAGGGAGTATTCTTGGGATATTCTTCACATAGCAAAGCTTATAAAGTGTTCAATAAAGAACTTTGTGTGTAGAAGAAAGTGTGCATGTAGTTTTTGATGAAACTAACGTTCTTTCTGAGAGACAGGAACATGAAGATGAAGCTATTGGGCTGGTAAAAAGATTTGAGTGAAGTCTCAGCTCATGCTAAAGTTGCACCAAAAGAAGGAACAGGTGATGGAACAGGTTCTTCCATCCAGGGCAACCTGACAGGGGAACTGAACAAAGAAGAACTGAATCTAATTCCCAAATGGAACCTGTCCATGAGCCTGTTCCTCAGCAACAGAACATGGGAGAAACATCAAACAGAAACCAGTTGGTTGTGAAACCTTACAAGTATCAAAGTTCTCATCCATTGAGAACATAATCACTGATCCAACCTCTGGAATTAAAACTAGATCGCAGTTAAAGAATCTATGTGCTTTTGTTGCTTTCTTATCTCTTATTGAACCTAAAAATGTTGCTGAGGCTTTGCAGGGTGCAGACTGGGTAAATGCAATGCAAGATGAACTCAATCAGTTTGAAAGGAGTCAAGTTTGGCATCTGGTTACAAGACCCAAGGACAGATCAGTAATTGGCACTAAATGGGTCTTCAGAAACAAACTTGATGAAGATGGAACTGTTACAAGGAACAAGGCAAGGTTGGTGGTTCAAGGTTATAGCCAAGAGGAGGGCGTAGACTATGATGAGACCTTTGCTCCAGTTGCAAGATTGGAAGCAATAAGACTCCTCATGGTCTTTGCAGCACACATGGAATTTATTCTTCGCCAGATGGATGTGAAGAGTGCTTTCCTAAATGGCTACTTAAAGGAAGAAGTATTTGTCAAACAACCTCCAGAGTTTGAAAGCAAGGAGTGTCCAGATTATGTATATAAACTGGACAAGGCACTCTATGGACTCAAGCAGGCTCCTAGAGCATGGTATGACTATCCAAATTCCTTCTTGAACATGGCTACAAGAGAGGTAAGATTGATAGTACTCTATTCTTGAGGGAAAAAGGTAAGGATCTACTAGTGGTACAAATATATGTTGATGACATAATTTTTAGGGCAACCACTGAAAAACTTAGTAAGGAATTTGCTAAATTAATGGGGAGCGAATTTGAAATGAGTGTGATGGGTGAGCTTAACTTCTTCTTAGGCTTACAGATTAAACAAAACTCAAATGGAACCATGATCCATCAGCAGAAATATGCAAAAGAGTTGATCAAGAAGTTTAAAATGGACGAATCAAAGGAAATAGACACTCCTATTGCAACAACTACTAAATTAGACATAGATGAACCTGGTTCATCTGTTGATCAAAAGTTGTATAGGGGTATGATGGGTTCACTTTTGTATCTTACTGCTAGCAGACCTGACATTGTCTTCAGTGTAGGGCTTTGTGCTCGATTTCAAGCAAATTCTAAGGAATCCCACTTGACTGTTGTTAAGAGGATATTAAGATACTTGAAAGGCACTACTGACCTCTGCCTTTGGTATCCAAAAGGTAGTAACTTTAATCTAGTAGGATATGCTGATGTTGAATATGCAGGTTTCCTTGTGGACAGGAAAAGCACCTCAGGTATGGCTCACTTTCTTGGTTCATGTCTGGTGTCATGGGCCACTAAAAAACAAAACTTAGTGGCCTTATATACTGCTGAAGCTGAGTATGTTGATGCTGCCTCTTGTTGTGCTCAATTGTGGTGGATCAAACAGCAGTTGATGGATTTTGGCATTGAAGTTGGTTGCATTCCTATTTTTTTTTATAACACTAGTGCTATTAGTATGACAAAGAACCCGGTTCATCATAAGAGAAGTAAGCACATAGATGTTAGACATCACTTCATAAGGGACAACTATGAGAAAGGATTGATCACAATAAAATTTTGTGCTACTGATAAGCAGATTGCTGACATTTTTACGAAAGCACTGAGTAGAGAAAGTTTTGAAAGGAACAGGTTAGAACTAGGGATGATCAAGATCATTTAATGAAACCAGTTCAGAATGCATGAAAAAAAATTGGTTATGAAATCTGGAACTTGTGTAAATATCTAGATTAATGTTTGCTCAGTTTCATACTGTAAATAGTATACTTCTATGCCATGTGTTGATATGACTCACTGATCTCTAACAAAATTTTCTATTTTGGTAAATTGAGGCATGATCAAGAGGATTCTTAGTGAAAAACCTGGTTCATCAGTACTGGTTCATCTGAATAACGAGGTATGTTTTCTACACTCTGCACAATTAGAAATACTAATATTTAATTCATGAGCAGAGTCCTGCCTATGATCAAAAACCTCAGAAAAACCTATCTTGTTGAGTTTGAACCAGTTCCGTCTTTATTAGAATCCCCACCGCATAAAATGCCTAGGATCTAGGGAAGCCTAATCTCTTGTTCAACCGGCAATTTCAGAGTGATTGGACTTCTAATTGACCCCAAAAAGTTGCCGTTAGACATTAATTACACTTCTCTATTTAAAAGCTATCATCGTCATCACTGCCACTCTCATAATTCCAAAACCGTCGAATTTCTTTTGCTCTCTACTCTTCTCTCTTCCAAAAATCCAATTCAAAAATCCTCTTCCAGAATTAGCAGAGATGTCTAACCCTCAAGATAACCCAGGGACTCCTCCACAACCTACCCCCTCTGATTCCTCCACACCTCCTCAACCCAGCATAACCCCCCAACCTAGGAGAAGGCGAGTGAAGATGCTTGCTCGCAAAATTATGGCTACAGGTGCACTTTCAAACAAACTGAACGCACAATTGAAGGCTAGCCAAGCCCAAGATTCTGAAAACTCAGATGATTCCTTCAAATCTGCGAGTGAGGGGGAAGGAACTGGGTCTTCTGATTCTGAGAAGGTTCAAAATTCCCCTTCTGAGGTACGCTCCATTCTGGTTGAAAATTTGGATAATAGGTTTGTTCTAGTTGGGTCTGTTGTGAATGTGGAAACACCTGAGTCAAGAAGGAGAGGAGGTAAAAATAAAAGTGAAAAAGAAAAGGAGAGTGAGGGTGTGAGTAGTGATATGAGGGGAAGAGGGAAAGAAGTGGTTGATTCTTCACCCATTTCTGAAATAGGTAGACCGGCTATATGTGGGGCTGAGGATGAAAATATGGTTGAAAGTAGCAAGAAAACAGGAGGAACTGGCTCAAGGGAGGCTGCTGAAGGGCTGGTTAATCTAAATTCACATGCAGATGAACCCGGTTCATCTATTGAAAAGACCCTAGCAGACCTTCTGAAGAAAGTGGGTGCTAGTTATAACCCCAAGAAAAGGAGAACCTCAACACCAAAGGCTCCCAGCACTGCAAAAACTACCAAGAAAAGAAAGGTTGCTTCTCCAACAACTACTGAGATTCCCCTACCAAAAGAAAGGGACACAAGGAGTATGGTGAAGTAGAGTGAGAAAGAGTTACAAAAAGCTATGGCAGAAAGCGAGAAGAAGAGGATGGATAAAGGGAAAGCTAAGGTTGCAGAGCCTGCTAAGGCTGTTGATGTGTATGAGATGGAACAAGTCCATCAGGAAGAACACAAAACTGCGGAGGTTCAGACACCCAAGCCCAAGAAGACCAAGACTTCTTCCAAGAAGTCGTCATTTGTGTCTAAGACTGATGAACCTTCATTGCCCAAGAGGACAAGGTCTGCTGTGAAAACCAAGCAAGTTAGAATTACTGAGGAGGAGGAGGAATGGAGTGGTGAAGATGAGAATGAATCTGATGCTGAACAAGACAAGCTGGCCAAATTTGGCAAACGAAACATTTTGAAGGGTAGACTTTTGAAGGATTTGGAGGAACCGGGGATGGTTTGACTAGTTGATGCTATTGCTGCTCAGGGTTGGAAGGACATGGTCCTTCAGTTGGATGGAAGGCTGGCCAGGACTGAGATTATTGAGTTCATCGCAAATGCAGAGGCCAAAGATGGCAGAGTTACCAGTCAGGTGAAAGGGGTTCACGTGACATTTGATGCAAAGGAGCTGGGTGAGATCCTTGACATCCCTTCTGAAGGGTATGATGACTACACAAGGCAAAAATGGCCAAGTCTGGACTCCCTTCCTACTGCCCTTGCCATCACTAGGAGGTTTTGTATGTCCCTGATGTGAATGAAGCCAATGTCGTGTACAAGAGTGAAATGAAGCCATGCCACAAAGTCTTGTTTGAATTTGTCAACAAATATTTGCTGCCCAGGCAGGAAAGAAGACACATTGCTAACTACATGGATTTGGTGTTGATGGAGTGTCTTGAAAGTGGAAGGCAGATCAACTGGCCTGCATTTATGATCAAGCTGCTTGATAGGGTGATCAATGGCTCCAAGGCCCATGCCACCCCTTATGGGTTTATTCTGACTACTATTCTTGATCGGTGCAAGGTTCCACTAAAGAAGTGGGAGATGCCACAAGCAAAGACCATTTTGGCATCAACACTTTGATTGCTTGTGACTATAAGGTCAATGCAATTCCCAATGAACCTGGTTCATCTAAAAAGACACCCATTAATAGAAAGGTCAGAACTCTAGTGCAGGAGAGTGGGGCAAAGGAAGCTGAGATAGCTAGGTTGAAGGCTCGTTTAGCAGAGGTTGAATCTGAGAGAAATGCTCTCAGAACTGAGCTCACAAAGGAAAAGGAGAAGAATGATGGCATTCTTCAAAATATGCTGCACCTTCTCCAAGCCAAAACCCAACCCTCCAGCTCTTCCAAGCCTTAATTTCCCTAGCCTTCAATCCTTGCTAGGTGTCTAGACCTTTCAGTGACCAAATTAGGGATTTTTCTTGTTTTGCTCATGTTTTGACTGTTTTTGTTTCTTTTTGTGGATTGTGGTAGAATCATATTATCTATCAATGAAATCTGTTGTTTTTGCTCTTGTTGACTGTTTGTATTTCCTTGATAGTTTGATTATGTTTATTTGATTTATGATGATTAATCCATGATTGCACTTGCAGTTGCCCCAGTGGCCATGAGTAATTGCTAAAATTCTGGGAATCACACTAAGTTTATGCAACTTTTCGATGATGCCAAAAGGGGGAAGAGATATTGTGCTTTATACTCTGAATAAGTGATATTTATAACCTAATGAACCTGGTCCTTGATGATACGTGAAAATTTTCTAACTTTGCATTGATGATTGAGCTGAGTTCTGACAGGGCCTAAGTGAATGAAAAGCAAAGAGTTTGTCATCATCAAAAAGGGGGGATTTGTTGGCCCAAGTAAAGGTGAGTTTTGAAGACTGACAAAGGAACTCAGACATGGACCAGGTCCATCCTGGTGAAGCACAGATGTGGTCAACTCAGGAAAAGCATGTGAGATGCACGTGAAGGAGATAAACCTACCTTACCAGAAGTGATATCTCCTGATCATGATTGAAAAGGTTGCAATATTGGATAAGGAAAAAGACTCCTTACACAAAGAGAACACGGCTTAAGAGAAGGATAGAGTTAGAGGATGAGATCAACTAGAACTCTTCCACCAAGGAAGAGTAGCATCAGAATTCTAGTTAACCTCTATTTACTAACTCCATAAATATCAGTGTTGTTCTCTTTTACAGGTAACGCACATAAGCAGAAGCTGAACGTAAATTGAGAGCAAAATAGCAAGGCAATTTGTGTGTGATTCAAGCGTGCAAACATGAAGCTGCTTGAACCTGATAGAAGAACCAGTTCCAAGTGTCTGTCATTTATTTCTAGTTCAATTGTAGTAGGTGTTTTCATATTGTACCTTTCAGCTTTATCTAGAAACAACTGTATTAGGTACTCAGAGTTTTCAAGTTAGAGTTAACTTGAAGTTGTCGCAACAGTTGAGGTTGTGTGCCACAACGGGATCAGAGTAATCCTATGTTTACAAAAGAGTTTTTGTAAATGCAGTTTTTGGCTCAGTGATTTTTGTGGAGAGTTTGGGAAAATCCTACTGGAAAGTAGGCCGTGGTTTTTTCACCTTTTGAGCCAGGTGTTTTCCACGTAAAATCTTTGTGTTCTTTAATTTCTATACTTATTATTCCGCAACAGTAGTATTGGAACACATAGAAGAACTAGGTCCTTCTATAATCAAGTTAAGCGAAAAATTGGGTACCACACAAATTACCCTTCCCCCCCCCCCCCCTCTTGTGTGCTATTGAAGTATAAAACATCAGATTTGGTCCCAATAATTTGGGATTTTGGGTTAGGAGAAAGTTACAAGGTTTGGTTGCCAACTCACACCAATCTCCCTTAAAATGTTTATAATATCGTTTTAATATTCACATATATGTCATTCTTAAATCAAATTAAGGCCCATAAATATAGAACAAATAGCTGTAGAATCAATGCCTTCTTCATTTTTATATTTATACACTGGCCTATCATGTCTTTCAAATAAAGTCGTTGAAATAAAACAAAGAAAAAGAATTCTTACATATCAAAGTGTAAATAAGATAAAATAACAAGTGCATTAGTGGTAGGGAATCAATGCAACATGCATATATATTAATACAAGATTTGGTCACTAGTGAATTCGTCTAATGTCACCATCACACAACAACATGCTATTAATCAATTAAAAAAAATTCAACTTACAAGAAAAAGATCATCAACATCAAACGACAAAATAAAAATAGCAACAAAAAAAAAAACAGTTCAGTCTGAGAGATAAGATATGTTGCACGAGGTACACAATTTGATGGATCGTTTGGTACGAGTTGAACTTTTTTAAAATTATAAAAAGCAAAATCCCCCCCCCCCAAATACCCCCAACCCCACCCCTATCCCCCAATTAAAATATAAAATAATTTAAGAAAAACTTCAAAGTTTTGAATTTTATTTTAAATAAACATAGTTGCGGTACATTTGGCAAAAATGATGAGGTACACTAAATATTTACCCGTACACCAATATTTGTGGTGGATCTTTTATCCTTAATTAAAGATTTTGAGTTCGGATTTTGAATATAAAATCGACTTTGTTAAATAACTTTATTCTCTCATGTAAGATTTTTGACTACGAACTAGTTGTCTAAGTGCTATATACTTACCAAACTTTTTATTGAGTTGTTGAATCTAATTTGGAAGCTGTCAAATGCCGCCCAAGTGTACTTTACTATACATCATCAGTTTCATTTGAATATTCCTGATCAGTTACTTTTACTTGTATTTCTAGTTAACTCCCCAATCTTTTGAGATGAGGAAACAATGCCCTTTTACTTTAAATCTGTAAAAAAACTCGAGAAAATTTTCACGTTAATTAGGAATATTTAAGTAACTTCATATCATTTATAAGCAATTTAGCATTTCATTTTGTTACCTTTTATTTGTCAAAATGAGTTTGAGACTACTTCTCACTGCATTCCAAAATTGATTATTAGATTCTATTGCTTTGTTATGATTATAAAGTACTATAATTTTTCATATTTTCTAAAATCAAAATTGGATTATATCTACGAATTTTATCAAGGTTTGTGAGTTAGGACTTTAATACGAGTCACATTTCACGTTTGAATTGACTTCATTTAGGCAATTTGTGATAAACTAATAGATCGTTTCTAAAGAAAATTTGGAAATATTTCACCTAATTCAGATACCAAAGAAATTTATCCAAGCAAAAGAAATTTATCCAATCTAGGATGTCTTTAAAAAAAAAAACAAGCAAGAAATATGAAAATAACTAGGTAAGAGAATTTTTGTAATTTCTACTAAATACTAATATAATCGACAATTTAATATAAGCGAACTTTAGAGACCATCTGTATGATATAATCTATAACTAACGTATCTTTGATCCATGTAGATACAGAGAGACTTACCAATTGTTTTGTATTTAGGGTGTGTTTGGTACGATGGAAAACGTTTTCCGGATAATGTTTTTCAATTTTTTCATGTTTGGTTGGTTTAAATGTTTTGAAAAATATTTTCCTGATCAACTCATTTTCCTGTAATTAGAGGAAAATGTTTTCCCTATCAAGAGAAGGGAAAATATTTTTCAAAACTCCTTCTCAGCCTTCCCCACCCTATTCCCCATCCCCACCGACCCACCCCCACACACCCACACCCACACCCACCCACCCAATCCCACACCAATCCCCGCCCCACCCCACCGCCGCCTACCCACCCAACCCTTTCGCCCCCCACCCCATCATAAATAAAAATATTATTAATAGTACTTTATTTTCATGTTATCGATAGATTTTTTTTTGCATTTCAACAAATGAGTAATTTTTTTACATGATATAAAAAAATATTTTTTTTTCATTTCAACAAAAAAAGTACTCCTTCTGTTCCAATTTATGTGAACATATTTGACTGGGCACGGTGTTTAAGAAAAAATAAAGACTTTTGAAATTTGTGGTCCTAAACAAGTCAAAAAGGGGCCCAGAGTATTTGTGTGATTATAAAAGCTTCTCATTAAGGATAGAATTGCAAGCTTAAGCTAAATTGTTACCAAATTTAGAAAGGGGTAATTCTTTTTGGAACGGACCAAAAAGGAAATAGGTTCACATAAACTGGAACAGAGGAGTACTTTATTTTCATAGAACAAGTATTTTCATTCATTTCAACAAAAAAAATATTTTCTTTCATTTCAACAAAATGAGTATTTTCTTTTCATGACTTAGAAAAAGTATTTTCTTTTATTTCAACAAAATGAGTACGTTATTTTCATGTTGTAGAAAAAGTTCTTCCTTTTTCAACCAAAAATAGAGTATTTTCTTTTTAGTTATGGAGCATGAATTTTAACATTATTTTTGCCCGTAAAAAAGTAAAGCACCATATTAGTTCCTTTGGGTTTATGTGAATTTTTAGAAGCATAATTAAATTCCTTGAAGAAAATAGAGTCATGAAACGTTGGGTATT
>NW_017673996.1:25105-30864 GCF_001879085.1 Nicotiana attenuata
AGAGGGGGGGGGGGGTGCGAGCAAGGAAACATGGGGACTTGGGGGAAAGTGGGTGAGGAGAGTAGCATAAAAAAATATTTTCTGCTCTCTAAACTACACTAAAAAATATTTTTGAAAAAAGTTTTCCACTCACCAAACAAACAAGGGAAAATAAGTGATAGAACCACAAAACATTTTCTATAAAAATATTTTCCATGGAAAATATTTTCCTTCGGACCAAACACACCCTTAGTCTCAAAGGTGGACCACAAAAGCTTTTTTGTTTTGTATACTAATACTTGTTCTACTATTTTGCTCAAGTCTGACTGAGAAAGATTTTCAAGGAGTAAAACAAATTAAAAAGATACACTAATATCAAGTATACTATGTTTAATACTACTATTTTGCTCAAATCCTCGAACTATTATTCAAAAACTCTTTCTTTTTTCTTGTAATTTATGTGGTAAAATAAATATTGACATTGTTGACAAAATTTATGTGTTCTTAGTTCTTCCTAAATGTTACTAACAATTAGGAGTATCATATCTTCCTACTCAAATTCTTTTCTTTTTCCTTAGGAAATGTAAAAAATATTTACCGAAAAAAAGAATATTTGGAGCCAGGGGGTGGTATTGCAAAATCTAAAACCGAAAGGATCTGATGGTAATTAACCCATTTCTGGGATGCGTCGGCTTGTAAGTGAATTTTACTGGAACCGACGAAGTAAGAAGTTTCGCTTTCCAAATCATTAGTTAAATAATCTTACATTTTAAACTTTCCAATTTGATTCTTTTTCATTTTTTCTCTTTCTTTCAACATCAAACAATTTATAGCACCCTAAGAAACAAACAAGTTTCTCACTCTTTCAGCTGACGCCTTAGTTTTGATTCATTCATCTTCTTTTCACTCTATTCTTCATTTTCCAAATATTCATTTCTTGAAACTTTTTCCCATAAAATTGCTCCTTTTCTGAAATCAATCACTTTGTTTTCCACTTTCTTTTTCCTTCTGAATTTGAAGTTGCAATCTTTATAGTGAATTGCTATTTTGGTTTTTCTTAGATTTTGAAAAAAGGGGGTGAATCAAAAAGTTTATTATTGATATTTCTTGGATTTGGGTCTGGTGGTCAGAAGTTTGTAGTGGGTCTTGGCCAAAATTGAGTCTGTTATTAATCTAAGCATTTGATTTGTTGGATTTTCTTGGAATTTTTGACCTCATGATTGTTCTTTGAAGTGGGAATTGATTTGTATTTGATCATTGATTTAGAGAGATGGCTGCAAAAGAGTTGATTGAGATCAAATTCAGGCTTGCTGATGGCAGTGATATTGGACCCAACAAGTATATGCCTAACACCAGAGTTGATACTCTTAAAGAAAAGATTATTGCACAGTGGCCCAAAGGTTGTAAATTTTCTTTAACTTTACTCATTATGTGATTCAATTGAAGAATACTACTTTTTTAAAAATTAAATCCAGCTCCTTTTCTTTGGGTGCATAATTTGTTTGCTTGTTGGATATTTTGCTGTTTGAGTTTGCAATTTGAAATTTAGTGCTTCCATTTCAGAGTTTATTTTTTCTATTGACAATAAGCAATTTCTTGTCCTTGTATTTTCTTGCTTTTATTCTATCTTGGACCAAGGGGGAAAGTTAGTGGTATGAACTTAAGATGATCACTTTGTGATTTTTTTAAATGGTTGCAGTTGATTGTTACATTGACTGGAGTTTTGTCTCATGAAACTGTCCGTTTAAGGAGAGTTAAACCTTGTATTTTCCATCATAAGTGAAAGATTCTAAACAAGGGATATATGGACTGGGACCATGGATTTTCTTTCGATTTACCATTTCAACAATTTGATGCATTTTGCTAAGAGAATGAATATACCTGATTACTCTTTATGTTCCGTCTTTTCATCCTTTGTGCCACCACGATCTGCTTATTGAATTTAAGCTGGGAAAGTCCATGTTCCTGACAATTTATACTCCAGTAGACCAGTACAGACCTGCTGCATATCGATTTACAAAAAAGTAACATACATTTAAGACCTCTATCCTTACACTGATCTTGAATATTTATAGTAGAGGCAATTGTCCCACAGTGGTTATATTGATCATCAGTTTATTGAGTTTTTGATAATCTTACATACTTCTGCCCCTTCGTTGCGTATTCTTGACTATTATTGGTTGAGTACATCTCCTGATTGTTTTGAGATATCCCTTCATTCCATGTGCCATTTTTATGTGAATATTCATAACCTGTTGAATTCAGTTATAATTAATTCTGCAAGATCCTGGTGTCTGCCTTAATGTTTGATATTTGTCACATCTGTTACGCAAGAATTTGAAGTTTAATCAGTGGCAACTATAGTTGAATTATTGAAAGGAAATCTCTTTTAATTCACAACATTGATAAATAAGCTTACAATACATTAGGATTCTTACTTGTGGACTTCACCACCTCTTTTGCAAGAGCAGTTAGCTTCATTTTAGCAAATCTAACCTTCCTCTCATCAGACAAGTCATACCAGTCAAAATATTCCTCCATAGCTGATAGCCAATCAGCAAATATAGTTGGATTGAGCTTTCCATCAAAATCTGGTAAGTCCATTTTGACCTTCTTTCTGATGTTCCTTGTAGTACCTTGATTTTCATTGAGGGGTCCGTTTAGTAAAGGTCGACTCGATGGTGGTTGAGGCATCTGCAGAGGCCTTTTTGCCACAACTCTTTTTTCAGTTGGATTAGTTGGTTGGTCAAAATTGTGAGCATCTTCTCCGGCCTCTGGTCTTTCATGTGAAACAATTTGGACAGATACCTTTTTTCCGTTCACTGATAAATCAGTTGGCGGCTTCGAGTTCTGCAACTCAAGCGCTCCCACACGAGCTTTTAGATTCTGAACTTGCTCAGCTAACTGCAGTAGCAACTCATCCCTTTGACTATCAGTTAGTTTCTCGAGTGAAGGTTTTCCCACGTTATTTGACATGATGCCGACCCCTCAAATACCAAACAAAGAGATTAGGTTCTTTTGGCCTGGATATGAACTGACAACGAGAAGGATGATAATATGGACCACAGTATACCCAGGGAAATTGAGGTTTTCCAACTTAGAAGCTGAGCAAAGATGCAGAGATGAATGAGGTCAAGAAGAGAGAGAGAGAGATTAAATATATTTCTGAAATATTATGTTTTCTCCAACTTGAGGGTTAACATGCATTTTATAAGAACAATTACTTGGGCATCAAGCAAGGATGAGATCAGGGAAGCAATTGTTTGTCAAACTTGCTTCCTCAGACTCCATAGACTTGTTGTCCAAGTTTTGACTATTGAAGAATTTAAAATACAAACTTATAATACTGAAATACCTAGAAGACACAATAGAATTCTTACGGGATATACTTACGAGTAGGAGTAAGGGAAAACAATCCAACCACACCTCTCTCACTGCGTGGCTTTCTGCATCTCACTGGTGAACCTTGGAGCATATGCAGCAGATTCACCAGAAGCAGGGGCGGCTCAAGCACATACGGGGCCTAAAGCCAAAGTTTAATATGAGGCCTAAATTTATAAAAGAAAGTTATAAGATAGGTTTTTATTTGAAGTCTATTCTTCTAATTTTTTGAGATATAAAGTTGTTAATAATTTTTTTTATAATCGATTTTCTCTAATAATTCTTGCTAGATTGATAATATAGCCAACTTATTTAATCTTTCTTGAGATATTGTTGATCTTAGATAAGATTTTACAGAGCAATAGAAGTATGAAAGTATTGATGAACACTTGAACTAGTGAAATCACGGAGAAAGAAGGCGAGTAATGAAATCTTGGAGAAAGAAGGTGAGTAAGAATATCAAAGAGAAACACAAAAAATATGTAGGGTTTTCTGAAATATGAAGAGAGCAAGGAAGAGAGCAAATTTTTTAATGGAGTAAAACATGGGAAACTGAAAGTTGGAAAAATTATTCATCTACTCATTTTTAAGTAAGTCAAATTATTGTTTTATTTATATATCTAAAAAGTTTTCTTTCCTTTTTATTAAAAACTCTACTTTTATATTAAAAGTACTAAATATTATTCTTTTAAATATCTATGAACCTATTATTTTCTTATAATGGGACCCCCCAAATTTGGTGGCCTAAGGCACAAGTCTTACTACACATAAGGTTGGAGCCGGCCATGACCAGAAGCGTACCCACTTTAAGTACATATATGCAAACATACCTGCTAAGAAAATGAACTTAAACAACTTCAAGGTATTAACCTTTCCTATGACAATATTAGCTCTAGAATTTGGATCCGTCTTGTCATTTCCAGACCATCTTTATTAGTATTTGCATAACCTGTTTGCCAATAATTGCAAATTGATGAAAGTGGAGGGATATCCTTCTGTTATCCCACTTCTTTTGCTTTAAATCCAAATAAAAAGTGTTTTACTTTTGCTAGTTAAACTAATGACAAAGCTCCGAATCTCCAGTAACAATAAAGGTGGGATGTTGCCATTTGTTCATCTGTTACTGTTATGAGTTAATTTTAAGACCTGTCTCAAAAAGCTATAAAAGGAGCACATAATATGATGACGGGTGTTTTTTCCTTCTTCCTTGTTTTTCTGATGGCAACATATTTTGTGCTATTTGATCAGTGGCTCGAATGTTTTGTCTTATAGGAAATTTGAATCTGCAATCACATGTGCTGCTCTTAATTTAACTACTCGTTTACTCAGCTACAGTCCTCTTTGCTGACATAATATCTCAAATTGGCAGATAAAGATTATGGGCCAAAGACAATAAATGATGTGAAGCTTATTAATGCTGGAAGGATACTTGAGAACAGTAAAACACTTGGTGAATCCAGACTTCCAGTTGCTGAAGTACCAGGAGGTGTCATCACCATGCATGTTGTTGTCCGCCCTCCTATGAATGAGAAAAGCAGTGGTAAGTTACACTTCTATAATTATCGATACTGAGATCATGGTGACTGTGTATCAGATAGATGCTTTAATTGTATCATGTACTCGTTTTTAAAGTACATGAATATAGTAGGACGGCCGTCACTAATCGCCTGTAGCTCGTGTCCCATTGAGGATACTCATAATAAGAGCATCAACTTATAACTGCTCAGATTGTCTTATCCTGTTTTTGACATTCCTTTGTCAAAATCTTTAGCTGTAACAACTCAATCGCATTTTCCTGTTTTTTCTTTTTTTACTTTCCTTCATCCAAATCTGTTTTTGTTTCACTTGCAGTAGAAGATATAAAATCATGATGCCAAAGCAAATCCTATCTGAAAGTATCAAAAAGCTATTGACCAACAGTATTACTATATTTTTATTTACATTGTCTAGAAGATAATACTCCCTCCCTCATAATGTACTTGGTCCTTTTCCCTTGTCCGTCCCAAAAGATGACACCTTCTAATTTAGAACTAGTTAATTTAACACTCATTGTTCCGTTGGCATAACTTGTTGTAAGTTCTGTTGGATGCAGTAAGAATTTGTTTGGTACGACAGTGCTTTTGGTATTCTTTGAATATATTTAGCTTATACTATGTGAAAAATCTTAATTTCCTTATTAACCTCCGTGTCCTAAAGAATTGGGAAAGAGAGTAAGTATTAGGTGATAAATTCTTTTAGCTTGCTGAGGATGACAAATTCTTTTAGCTTGCCTACATCACCCCTTGGGTTGCGGCCCTTCCCCGAACCCTGCGTGAATGCGGGATGCTTTGGGCTGCCCTTTACGTGCTGAGATGACAGCTCCAATTCAACTTCTCAACCTTGATTCACTTAGTCACCTC
>NW_017673996.1:30884-31165 GCF_001879085.1 Nicotiana attenuata
GGGGGGGTTGGGAACTCTTTTCTTTTGTACTGCTTATGATTGTAATTGCGCTGATCAATAAGTGTTCAGACTTCAGCGACACCAGTTAACTAAATTGTCAATACAGTTGGGGGTAATTCCCGTGTGCAGCCTGCATGAAGCTTTTTGAAAAAGTACTTGAGAGCTTCTTGACTTGCATAGATTTGTCTGCCTGGTTTTATATTTTCACATGTTTAGGAGAAAAATCTATTCATTGTCTATGATCCATTTGTTTGAGCCTTCTTATGATTCCCCCGCTTCCC
>NW_017673996.1:31185-45072 GCF_001879085.1 Nicotiana attenuata
CATACTGAATAAATTGTTCATGCATTTGTCACAGATAAACTGCAGGACGATTCCCTGAAGAAAGGCGGCTGTGGATGCACAATATTGTGATCCATCTGACCAGATAACAAGAATTACTCCAAGTTTAGTAATATCCCATAGCTCGTGGGTTTTTCACTAGCGGGACTTTTGGATGCTTTAAGAAGTATCTTGAACGTTACTGGAATCCAAGAAGATATGAAATGACAAAATTCGAATGACAAAATTCGAAGATCAAATATCATTGAAGCTCTTTACTTTTACCTTTTTTCCTTCTCTTTTCATTGTATTACCTTTAGATTTCAGCTTGGTAATCTAGAAGGCAAAAAGGGATTGGTGCCATTGCTGTGTAGGAACTTCTGTGGAAAGATGTAAAAAATTTACTTTCTTTTTCAGGTGGGGTGGGGTATTGGGGGCAAACTAGTTACAAGAAGCACTAAAGAACTGTTGAAAATCATAGATGGTTTGATTTCATTTGATTCCACATTCAGGCATTTGTACCTTGTTACGCTATTTCTTCTGTTATTGAAGCTCTAATGTCTATGGCATGAAATCGACTATGCCAATATATTGCTTGGGAAAACATGGAAAATGGAGATTCATAACTTGTTTGTAACTGACGTAGTTGTTATTTAATTTCCACGTAGGATATGATTTATAAACATGGACAGTGGAGATTCGTATAGCCGACTCTATCTTGTTTGGAATTGAGATATAGTTTTTGGAATTGAGATATAGTTATTGTCATTTCTACATAGTATGGTCGTACCTTATCACTGATCATTATACCACACCCTTAGGTGTTAAAACTTTAAAACCAAACTGGTCTTACTTCTGTCTGCTCTAGTAACAAGATGCAAGTCAAATTCCAGCTTACATTACAATGTGTAAGCTGTATCACAGGGAGTTACCCACATTGGAAGGGAAATCTTCACAATTATAGACAAAGCAGCTCAGTATGACAAATCTTGACGCCTCTTACACGGCTTAAAGTAGAAGCAGCAGTGTTAATTACAGGATAATCTAATTTCTATACATAATATTACAGCCAAATACAGGTAAAAATGGGAAATGAGGCTATAATATATGGGATATCTAGATCTACACTTAACTTAGAAGGGTGACAAAATTTGACAGCCACATTTTAACATTTACATAGAAGCAAGGCAGCTTGCGGGATTGGTTCCTCAATATTTGGAGCTTATCTTGGCAAGCCAGTCCATAAAACTGAACCAACTTATAGCGCTAACATGAGACGTGTTGGCATCTACTCACAGAGAGCTTATGAAGAAATGGATTCAAAGAGTGGCTATGATGGACTGTCTACTATGGACGATGAGGAACGATTTAGCTGCACGAGCTTCGTCTTGGATGCTCTGACATTCTTGAGAGTCATCTTCAGTTTTTGTCTCTCGCCTTCAACCTCCGCAAACTGGAGGCTTAGCTGGGAGTATCGATCGTGCATCTCCCTAAGTTCATTCTCCATAGCTACATGCTTTTCTTTAATTTCCAACATTTCCTTGATCAACTCGTTAATGTCTCTGAAGCTTTTGAAGATTGCTTCGTCATCACTATGTTGTTTCAGAAACGAACTGAAGCATAGATAAACAGCAAACTGTCACTTCTATTGTTATTTATTCCAAGGACGAAATATCATCACATAGAGCACTGAAATCCAACAAAACAGAACATTTTCATTGTAACAACAATAACAGCAAAACACTTCTAAAGAGTTACATCTCTAGTAGGTTTTCAAGTGAAACACATAAACGGATGATTTGGCAGCTTTGGATGCTGCTCATTGACATGCAAGCAGATTAAGAAAATAATTATGTTTAGTGTCTTGGTAGATAGACCTAGGAAATGCTTCAAGGAATTGCTGTAGAACATGATTTACAGATTTTATATATGCAACCAACATATGGATTATTGGAACTTCATTAGTAATTCTCAGTCCTATTTAGAAGCTACGGAAGAAGTCTTCAGAAAGCCATAATCTGATGTTAGCATAGAATTGCAGCAATGGATCTATCATAAACAGTAATCACAAGTGTTAGCACTGGAAAAATCAATTTAGCAACATGCAAAATTAAGCAGGGTAAAGTTGTCTATAAGTCACGGGTTCGAGGCCTGGAAGCAGCCACTAATGCTTGCATCAGGGTAAGACACCTCTTTGGGTGCGGCCCTTCCCCCGACCCTGCCCAAAATTAAGCAGGGGACACCGTGGCAGTTGTTATTTATTATGTTGATTGAACAATGTGAAATCACGAATGGAGAGATGTACTAAAAAAATTGAGTAAAAGAGTGGCAGAATGAAGTATCTGCTAGGGCTAATTAAGCAGGCAATGATGAAAGTAATTGCAACATCCTACCTCTGGAACATACTAGACTTATTTTTTGCCTTCAATGCTTCAGCAAGCTCAATTTCCAGCGCAAGTACCCTCTCTAGTGCATTACCAGTGCTAGCTATATCCTTGAATGTTGGGAACATGCTTCGGAGCTCTTCATTTGCCTTCCAGATTAAAAATCACGATAAACAGTGATCAGAGGCACAATGAAATATTCAACTATCGTATATACAAGCTAACTTCTTCGTTTTTAGCCGTAAAAGAGGTCATTTTCATTGAAATCAGCACTAAGGTGCTATAATATTTTACATCTAAAAGGCAAAAAGCAAAAGGTTTAGTTCCTTCTTAGCTATAATATATACAAGTCACTTCAGTATACCTTGTGTAATTGCACGAGTTCGCTCTGAAAAACTTCAAAACCTGGATCAGAATGTTGGTCCTCAGGAATGAGAGAGTTTTCACGTTTCATCCTTTCCAACTGCAGCGCAAGTAAAAGAAAAAAAATTTCTATTGGCACCACCAAGTATAATTTATAATCTGATTGTTGCCATCCCAGTTGGATCAACAAATTTGTAAGTTACAAAGAATACCTCTTCGTGTAAATGTTCCATGCTAGACCTCAAATTCCTGCTTCCAAACAGTTCATTGCTGAAATCTAAATGCCTTCCATTGCTTGGTGGTGAGTAACCTTCAACAGCTGTTAATGCAGCATCCTGGTAAAAGATGAAAAAAAAGCACTTCAAAAATCAAAGGATTCTATGGGATGAAATGCAAGAGCAGGGATTTACTGAATTAGATTGATTTAACCACTGAAGTCATTCAACTAGGAAAGTGTAGATTCACTAGATTAAAACTAGAAATCCAATAGGCATATAACTTGTCGGCCCACCAACATATACACCTAAACTCAAATATTAAACTATAAGGTCTTTCATCTTTCTTTCCTTCTTTAAATTTGTTTACAATTTTTACATGTCTTGGATAGATGGGCTATATGACTTTCATCCACGTGGAAGAAAAGTGTAATGCACATAGTTGAACAGAATCTCTTTATTTTATGTACCGCTGCCTTTGTTTCTATATTTAAATTGCAAGTTTAATGCTATAACTCTTCCTATTCCTTCCAAGTACCCTAGGTCCTAGCCAGCATAGATCATGTCTTAATACCTTTTATTCCTTGACATGTTGGTTATGCTTTTATGCCATGCAAAATCCTAGATGGTTTTCCAGCAAAGTTGAGGATAAGTCTCACAGGCTTGGATAGCTGTTGAAGACTGCAAAAATCTATAAAATCATGGATGCTAGCTTGCAAATGCAAAGGAAGCGATGGCTGTTTCTTCCTGTTCTTCCTTTCGTACATAGATAAAATGTAAATGAAATAAAAACATTTGAAAACTAACGCTGGCTTTTTTACAGACTCACGCTCACGACAAGGTGGGTTGGTGGGTTTATTTACTATATACTTGGTGGGTGTAGATAGCATAGGTATGTTTATTACCACATTTCTGCTTTATGTAGCCCAAAAGAGCGTATATAAATAAGATTTTCAGGAAAACATTCCACATCAACTACATACTTACCTTTTCTCAAAAGAAAAAAAGAACATTCTGTATCAACTACCATATCAGTTCTGGTTCTTATCAGAGAGCTTACCGGAGTGAGTAGAAGTTTCACTGGTGAGCTTGATTCTTCACTTCTACCATTCATAAATAAGGTTGTTTCCTTGACATTCTGGACATCAGATGAATCTCCTTGAGGCGTGGCATCAGGAGAAGGATTTACATTTGACTCATTAGGTGCAAGCTCAACTTTGTCCATCTGGCCATTTTCTCTCGTTGATACAATAGAAGATGTGACATTCTCCAGCTGCTCCATAGTCAAAGTAAGTTCAGCTGCAATTCTGGAGTTCTCTCTCACACGTTCTTGCAAAGATATTTCAAGTTTGTCTTTTTCTTCCTTGCAACACTCTAGACTTAGCAAAGCACACTCCAATTCTGCCTTTATTCTGTCATGATCGTTGATTATTTCACGCTTGTCAGAAAGCACAGACTGTAATTCGGATTCCAACGCCAAGATTTTGAGAGCTAGTTCTTCATTCTTCTTCAAGTGCAAAGCTTCAGATCGCTTCCTGCTTTCAATTTCATCTAATGCATCCTGTAACTTCAAAAGCATATCTTCTCCATGCTTTTTGGAGATGGAAACTTGTTGTCTCAACTCTTGGAATTTTGATTCATATTGCTCTTTAATAAAGACTATTCGCAAGGACTCTTGCACAGCAACTGGTGGCCCTTCAGATTCTCTTTTCTCGCGAGCCCGGAGACATTCTGCATCAGCCTTATCCTTGAGCTCCTTCAAATGGATGGATAAGTTTTTGAATTCTTCCGTCTTCAGGGCCTGCTCAGAGAACTTGTGACTTAGCTCTTTACACTTCTGGGTAAGCTCATTACACTGTAACTGTAAGGTGACCACTTCATCTCTGTTGTTCTCCTGTAAAATCGTGTAGGGGTGCGGTTCATCTAATTTGCCTTGGAGCACAATCACCTTGATCTCCAGTTCCTCCTTGGAGAGTAACAAGTGATTAATTTCTTCTTCGGCATTTGCCAGCATGTACTTCAACTTCTCCACTTCTCGAACATGAAAATTATTAGTCTCGAGGAGAGAATCCTCCAACATTACCATCTCCTTCTTGCATTCCTCAAGTTTCACTGTGCTAACGTTCTTGGCATCTGAAAGAACATTACTTTGAGCAATAGAAGCTTCAAAATCAGATCTAACAGCACAAAGAGTTCTTAGCAACTCCTTGTTTTCTTGAATCGAACAAGCCTCACTTGCAAGGCATTGATTCAACTTGGTCTGCAAATCATCGCATCTTCTCTGAAGCTCGGCAATGGACCCATCTGATGATTTAAGCTGCCGCACAAGCTCCAGATCCAGTGTTTCACAATGGCTCATGGCAACTGTGAACTTAACATCAGAAACTATGGCATACTCTTGTATTTCTAGCATATGCCTTTTAAGATCAGAAACATTGGAAAGCTCTTCCTGAAGTTTTTCCATTTGCCCATTACGCTGCTGCAAAAGATGGTCAAGTCTAGATTTCTCCAGTCTTAACTCTGATGCAAGCTGCCTGAAATGCACCAGCTCGGCATTTTGCTTTCCCAAATCCAGTAACCTGTCATTTTTCTCGTTCAGTTGAGAGGTAAGATCTCGCACTGAGCCCTCTAAACCAGAAACACACGACAAATCTTCCTGAAGCTTTGACACATGCTCATCATGCTGCTGCACAAGTTGGTCAAGTCTGCATTTATCCACTTCTAAGTCTGCTGCAAGCTGCCTGAAATGCACCAGCTCAGCATTTTGCTTTTCCAAATCCAGTAACCTGTCATTCTTCTCGTTCAATTGAGAAGTAAGATCTCGCACTGAGCCCTCTAATCCGGAAAAACATGACAAATCTTCACGAAGCTTTGCCACATGCTCATCACGCTGCTGCACAAGTTGGTCAAGTCTACATTTCTCCACTTCTAAATCTGCTGCCAGCTGCCTGAGATTCACCAGTTCAGCAATTTGCTTTTCCAAATCCACTAACCTGTCATTCTTCTCATTCAGTTGAGAAGTAAGATCTTGAACTGAGCTCTTTAAACCAGAAACACAGGACAACTCTTCCTGAAGCTTTGCCACCTTCTCATCACGCTGCTGCACAAGTTGGTCAAGTCTACACTTCTCCAATTCTAAATCTGCTGCCAGCTGCCTGAGATTCACCAGTTCAGCATTTTCCTTTTCTAAATCCAGTAACCTGTCATTCTTCTCATTCAGTTGAGAAGTAAGTTCTTGAACTGACCCCTCTAAACCAGAAACACAGGACAACTCTTCCTGAAGCTTTGCCGCATGCTCATCACGCTGCTGCAGAAGCTGATCAAGTCTAGATTTTTCCACTTCTAAATCTGATGCCAGCTGCCGGAAATGCACCAGCTCAGCATTTTGCTTTTCCAATTTCAATAACCTGCCATCCTTCTCATTCAATTGGGAGGCAAGATCTCTCACAGAGCCCTCTAGACCAGACACACAGGATAACTCTTCCTGAAGCTTTGCTGCATGCTCATCATGCTGCTGCAAAAGATGGCTAAGTCTACATTTCTCAACCTCTAACTCTGATGCCAGTTGCCTGAACTGCACCAGTTCAGCAATTTGCTTTTCCAAATCCAGTAACCTGCCATCCTTCTCGTTTACTGAACCCTCTAGTTTATCCTTAAGACCTCTCTCGAGTTGCAATTCATCTTGCAGACTTCTCAAATTGACTTTCAGATGACTAACTTCTGAAGTGAGCTTGGCAAATTCCTCAGCCTTGTCGTGTAGAGAGGTCATGAGATCCTCCTTCTCTTGTCTTAGTTCACAAATGGTTAACTCATTTTGCTCAAGCTCGTCAGCTACAGAGTCCAAGCCCAAGATCTCTTGAGCAATATGCCCATTCTTCGATACTACATTTTGTAACTCGACTTCAAAGGCAGCAAGATCAACCAGAAGCTCTCTGTTCTGTTGTGCATAATTTTCTTCAACTTCAGAGGTAAGGTGAAGTTTATTGGTCACAGATTCAAGTTCAACCTGAAGTTTCTCCACAAGGGCAGTTGATACATCAAATTTAGCTACAATCCTCTGTATATCATTTTTAAACTTTTGCCTCATGGCAATTATTTCTGATCTACTAGCAGACAAGGATAACTCAGCAACTAATTTTTCACTTTCTAGATTTTGCTTCTCCTGCATAAGATGAAGAATCTTTCTACACGCACTATGCTGAACCTCTTCCAGTTGCATGGTGAGACCTCTTATATCCCTGAACTCCAACTCACGGCAAGAGGAATTGCATAGAAGAGATAGTTCCTTCTCATAAGATACCAATATACCAGCCAACTTACCCTGCACAAAGCTAATATCTTCATGAAGATTTTCATTTGAGGAAGCCAAGTCCTCTGATTTGGCTCTGACAGTTAGCAAATCATCCTTCAGAAGTGAAATCTCATCTTGAAGCCTACTGCTTTTCAACGATTCCTGTTTCAATGAAGTGGAGAGTGCTTTATTTTCTTCTGCAGAAGCTTCATATCTTCTCTGAGTTGCTGTGTGTTGCACCATGATTGCTTCCTGTTCGATAACCTTCTCAGTGAGGAGACAGTTTGCCTTTGAAAGATTCACGAGTTCAGCTTCCAAAGATTGATTCTGCAGAGAAAGATCGCTGCATTTGAGGAAGCAACTTGCTTTCTCCTCATGCAAAATGTGAACATCTTCCAAAGCAGCCTGTAATCTTACCACCAACTGCTCCTTGCAGAGATTCAAAGCCTCCAACTGCTGAGCAAGTTCGCCCATATCTTTCTTCATCATTCCAGCATTAGCATTTGCTTCAATCACAGTTTCAAGTAAAACCCTTGAGAATACATCCAAGTGCAAGTTAACTGAGTGCATTTCACCAAGTTCTTCTTCAACCTTCTTGTAAAGCTCCTCCTGCAAGCAAAGTGATCTTTTCAAGTCATCAGTAAGGACATCTCCACTGAGTGTTAGTTTCCTTGCACTTACATGTTGATCCTGAATTGGCAACTGCTCTGTATTATCATATTCTTCTAAATTCTGAACAATATCTGAATATCCAAGGAATTGTGGTTGCGAAGGTTCTGGAATTGCTTGCTTCATGAGGTTCTCATTAGTCTCAAACATGGACACCACCTGTAAGGAAAGAAGCTCCAAATCCTTTTGCAGCTTATCTACTGCAATAGAATAATTCAAGCGGGCTCTTTTCAGAGCTGCTTCTGAAGTAGAAGCTCTTCTCTCGAGCTCCTTATTAAGTGTATCCAAATCACGTCTCTCATCAGCAAGCTGTAAAATACGCTGACTCATATCTTGTCGCATTAATTCCATTTCAGCTTTGCTACTCGAGATGGTATAAAGGCATGTCGAATGGTCATTCCTTAGACCCTGCAACTCTGCCAGCATTTGCTTCTGATTTTCCTCGAGTTCTTGAACAAGAGCTTCGTAGTAACACTCCATCTGATCCATTTTTCTCAGCAGATTTTCCCTTTCAACCTTTGCGTCATCCAATTCTCTTACCAGATCAAAAATTTTGGCTTTCATTGCATCAATAGCAACTGTGGAATCAGTTCCTTGAGTAACCAGTGGGGGTATGCCAATATGATGAAGCAAATTCTCTGGTGTACAAAGATCCAATTCCAACCCAAGCCCTGACAATGGCTGTTCAATATTGGGTAAATCTCTCGCTGTAGTCTCCTTTATATCCACTGATGTTACTTTATTTAGCAATAACATCTCATCTCTTGCTCCTTGTTTAACCTCCTGTAGAATTTGAAGCAACGCCTCCAATTCCGAATGAAGAAACCTGTAGTCTCTTTCATAGAATCCAAGACAAACTTTATTTTGAAGTTCTTTGATTCTATCTTCAACCACTGAAATTCCTTTCATCCATCTTACCTGTATATCTTGAACTAAGCCAGAATCAGCAACACCACTTTCACCACCACGATTTTGACAGCTTGATTTCAAAGCTCTTAGTCTTTCAATACAATCTTTGAAATTTAAACATTCTGATTTAAGGACAGAAACCTCTTTTGCCAACTCCACGCTAGAGGATATCTCAGCAGTAAGCAGCTGACAAAACTTTTCTGTTTCGGAACCCAATTTATTAGCTTGACTTTGAAGAGTGCTTACCTCAAGTTTAAGCTCAAAAACTGATGATTCTGCCAATTCCAGGCTTGCTCTAAGTCTATTATTCTCCTCATAAGCAATTGCCAGTTCATTATCCACTGAGCAGTCCAACACCCATCCATGAACCGAACTACTACTCTGTGCCGTTGCTTGATTATCAGATTTATTACCTTTCTCTGACAGCTGGCCTTGACTATCAGTTTCATGTGCACTTGATGAATCATGCTTTTCGGCATATAGACTCTCTGAAGTATTGGAAGAACCATCAAATCCAGCTGTCAAGTCAGTACATTCCTCCTTTAGTTCCACTTCCTCCTCAACAGAAGAGAGTTCTTTAGCCTCTGGTCTGAATCTGACCCTTGAACTAACCTACGCCAGAGCAAATGGAACCAGAATCAGGATATGAAAAAGAAGCAGATCAAGAAATTTGCAAACTGAACGAAGAGAAAACCAAGGAAATCAAGTAACTTGGATGACCACAAATTTTGTTCTATTTTTCTACAACATTTGTTCAAATTGCAAAATTGGCACGGTCAACTAATAGGTTAAATGAAGCTGGTAGTAGCAACCAGTAATGCGTACTCCATATTTAGGAGTTCGGCACCCTTGTACAGTAATTTGTGGCAACGATCTAGGGCAAGGAAACAAGAAAGAACATATAGGAAGTCACAGAAGCTGATTTGACCAACTGCAGTGCATTGGGAATTAACATTTTGGTGATTCAGAAACCTTCATAACATTTATATTATCAAAAACGCAAATCATATTTTCACGTTGGGCTGATGGTAGTTACCTATTTTAAAACTAGAATTGAGACTCTAGATCACTAAATGAAGTACAAAGGGAGAATTAAAAGTAATCAGACCTTATCAATGTGATCATGTCCAGTCTCTCCGGAAAATAGGACTTTCCCAGTACCAGAGTCATCATGCTTGTTATCGTATCCTGACTGCAAACCTCTCTCCCTAAGTTCCCTTTGCTGCTCAAATTCTCTGCAAGCAAATGCACCTTCTGTCACTTGCTCATAAGAAAAATCATACCACTTAGATGTTAAGATGTGCTACCTGAATCCCGTTTTAGAGGTTAGCAACTGAACTGTGACCTGGAGATATAACATGCAATTAAACAGAAGTGACAAAAATAGATAACAAAATACTCATAAATGAGTAACTATAAATTCAGAACTGACACTGACAGAGAAAAGTAAATATTAAACAGAATTGTGAGGGGCAAGGATCGACTGGTAGATCAGATATCATACATTCGTGCTGATATAATATTATCCTAATCCTAGAAAATTTAATATAACTGCAGCTGCATTAGTGACCTTGGTTTTGTCTAAGAGCTGTTCTGGAATTCTAGAAGATGGGAAATGGTGAAAACAAAAAAGGATGTCAGTGCAACTACACAAAATTAAGAGTGATTATTAATTCAGGTATTAAACATGCCAATTGAGAATAACTTTCTTACATCAACCAAGAACAATTTATTATAGCACATCATTATGACTTAAAACACAACATCTAGACATGCTGAAGGTAGTCAAGTAGAAGTGCCACGAATAGCAATATTTGCCTCACATGTAATATTGTTCCTGCATTGCATCCTTGAAGAGGCAAAGCAACAGCAGAAGGCTTCGATGCTTCAGCATAATCAGCAAGATTAATTGTTGCCTCGCCCAGGACACTAGATCGTGAAGAACCCTGAGAGTATTATCAGATTCAATGAGAAAACTATTAAAAGCATCAAAGAGGAAAATTAATCCACTCAGATAGTACAAAAAGACAAGTTTAAATTTCTTTAGATTAGCTGTCAGAAAAGCTCTTTTTTATCCATTTCTGTTGATAAAGTAAAGCAATGTAGAAGCTAACAAAAAACAAAATTCTACCATGGCAACCACAAGTTTGTATAGCTTCTCATCCAATTGTTTGCTTTTGACATCTTGAAGAAGCCTTGTCGTTTCATAAATTGGATCACCCCATTTGCATGTTCCATTTCTTACAGCCGCTTTGGTCGTCTTTGCAATTGTTTTTCCAGAGTCAGCAGGGATAAAAGATATGAATAACTTGTCCCATCCAGTTTGTGGTATCTGTAACACCAAAACGGCGAGCATTAGTCAATGCTTGCTCCATGGTAATGTATACTGGAGATTAGCTACTTCTGGTTTTAACCAAATCCATCACCAAAAGTACAACACAGCACAGTGAACTTTGCATCAACTAATTGGTTTTTCGCAATGGTTACAATTTTCTTTATAGGTGTTAGACATAAAATATTTTTCTAGCATATGCTTTTGTACCACTGACTAGGTAACTAATACTTCACTGAAAAGGTAATGATTGGGAGGACTTTGAAAATTCTGCATTAGCACAAGATTAGGGCAAAGTTATACATAGTGTAGATTGCCAGAGCAATCATGTTATTATTGCTATAATCCTAAGAAATTGGCAAAAGCCAAGGAGTTACATGTTGCAGGATATATCTCTATCTTGTATTTAGGCATTATTGACCTTTGATTTCATATTGTCTTTAGCAAGCATTTAACCGCCAGAAGGACTAAAAGCAAACTACTTCTCAGCTACTGAAACAATGATCACATTCTATAATAATGTGCATCTGGCCACCAGAAATTGCTAATTTTTGAAATAAAAAGAGTTCAACTTACGTGAGTAGCATTAAATTGAAGCCGAAAGACCACTTTCACTTTATTCTTTTCAAGCTTCCACTTAGTGCTCCTCGACATTGTTGCATATCCAATCTAGCATCAGCTACAAACCATGATTTCCCCTCAGATCCAAGCAATATCAATCTCAGTTCCACTGAACAATTCATGAGAAGTAGTAGAGATGTCAGAAACGAAAGTAAAATCAATAATTCACCGAAAGAAGATACAAGAATTATTCATAAACCAATTACACCTTGAAATGGCTTCTGAGCATATGATACTCCTTATTATAAACTAAATATTATAGTCTAGCTTCTACTCTCATAATTTCTATTGGAATCGGGAAGCCATGACATTTGAAAAACTCGACATAAGTTCTCACATTAAACCAAGCTACCTACTTAAAGCCACAAATTACACATTCATGCTACAAAAAAGTAAGGCATAGTAAAGGAAACTAAGTCAAAAGCATGTGAACATTTGCCGTTATCGCACAGCTCAGGCATGGCCTACAGGGAGGTAAAATTTTAGGCAGGGAAGAAGCTAGAGTTAAAATTTAGGCTGAAAATGTGCTGATCATCTTAATTATAACAGGTTTCCAATATAATTAACTACAAGACACTAGCATTGATCCAAACAAGCAGTCAATTAAAAACTAAAGAGGTCTCAACTAAAGAAGAAATTCCACAAAAATAAAAATTGGATCTTGAAATTTGCAAGTGGAATGCACAAAGTCAAGTACATTTAGCTCAAGATTGAGCTAAACCCAGAAATACCTATTCCAGTTTTGCAGAGTGACTTAAAGATCCAGCAAGATTCTTCTGATCCACACCCCTAAATTCAAACAATGTGAATTCAAAAATCCAACTTTAAACCCCACAAAATGCAACCAAGATATTCCTGGACCCAGGAACAAACAAAACCTTAAAAATTCCCAAAGTAAAAAAAATGAGATCTTTTTCAACAAGAAAAGCAAGAATGAGAAATGGGAATCTATTAGGAAACCTATATTTACAGTACACCCCCAAAAGTCCAAGAAAACAGTAAAGTATAACTATTACACAACTGTTGTTGTTTTTTTCCTCAAATAGTGAGAAAAAAGAATTTTATTTTTGTTAGTAGATTTCACTGCAGAAACAAACACTTCACAGTTACAGCAGAGAAACCACGCGTCACTTCATGAACAGTAATATTTCAATATTCAAAAGCTCAAACATCACATTCAACAAAAATAAAAAATAAAAAAATAAAGAATCTTGAAAAAACAATGGTGTTAGATAAGTGTGAAAAGGAGCTAAAGAATAGTGGTTTCACCTAATTTTAAGATCTGCGGGGAGCTTAAAATGCAAGGTAAAAAGCACCTTGAGAATCTTTAGAAAGAAGAGAAGGAGGTGACAGAAAAGACAATGGCTGTTGCGTAAAATAGCAGTAAAATATAGGGGTTAAAATTTGAAATATAATGAAAATCAGGGGGTTTAAGATTAAAGAAAGAGATATCCCGCCAAAGCCTGTAATCTTCAGTAATTAATTTTGGATTTATTTATCTAATTATAGAGGATTTAGAGGGTGCTCTCTTTATTATCTTGGTCTGAAAAATTAAGGTTGTTAAAGTACAAAATTGCCCTTCGCCTCTCTGTCAGCAACCACACTCTGGCACTTTTTTTCTTTTTCTTTTTCTTTTCTTTTCAGTTTTCAGTCTGGCACTAATTGGAGTAGACAGAGAAAAAATACAAAAAAGAAAGAGACTTCAACATTGACCGGTCATTATCATGTATTTTTATTCACTTTCCATTTATATTTGAATGGTAATTTAAATTTTAGCGGAATTTCAAATTTGAATTTTTTTTTGAAATTTATGTCCAAACGCCTACTATATCTGGCTTACAAATACTACATATGGTTATTTTTATCCAATTTCACACGCAACGTGATTTTGTTATTGTAATTTCATTTATAGAAATTATCAAATGTAGCGATGTATTTACTACTTTTATGTATATTCTCTTTGAAAAAATGTCTTTATTTTCATGATCTTAAGAGTTGGTTTCATAGATCATATCCCTTTAATGCAAACTCAATTTAAAATCGAGAGAAGAAAAATATCTAGCAATAATAGGATAATTAAAACTAGTGGGAATCCAACCCCCCCCC
>NW_017673996.1:45091-105841 GCF_001879085.1 Nicotiana attenuata
AAAACTTCAAATTTAAAAAGTCGAAGAGTAAAGAAAAATATCTAAGCAATAATAGGACTTAATTAAAACGTAGTCGGGAAACTTCCCCAAACCCCCCCCCCCCCCTATTTTCCTCAATTATGAAACTTGCATTTTTTATTTACTATTTTGCAATCATATTTTTATGAAGAAATGAGGCTAATAACATTTCTTTTTATGATAGTGGTGATCGGTTCAACCCCTATATTTTTAGGGGTGAATTCAGGATTTTAAATTGATGGGTTTAATATTTAGGTTCTTGCAAATTAAAGTCATTACGTACTTTAATTGTAGATTCAGAATATAATATTTATCATATATTTCTATACTTTATGTCGAAAACTCTGTGTTCAGATGAAGCTAATATTTGCCATCTACATCTGTCACTGACTCTTTCATCTAGTATTTGATATTTCTTATCAACACATGTATATGATCTGTCAACTAAAGTTTAGGCAGATAAAAAGAAATTATCAAGTATGTTTTTGTTTCAACTGAAATTTGAACTTGAGATCTCGTTGTTCTCCTCCCATTTTGTTGATGATTAGGTCAGACCCCGAAAGCTAATAACTTAGGTGGTGATGTTCAAACTATATGCTCTCAAAATGGAATTAATCATAGATATAACATTGCAGACGTCAGTGGGTGCACATCTATGCCTATATATAGAAAGAACAAAGTTGTATAAAACACTTCACTTTATAATTTTATAACTTCGATCTCCCAGCCTAAAACATTAATTTGATCAGTGTGATCCTATAAGACAAGGCAAAAACATAGGCGTACCATGTTTAGACCGGAATAAAGAAAGTACACATAAATTTAAATTGTACTCCCTCCATCTCATAATATGTGTCGTGATTCTTTTGTGCACGCCCCTAAGAAAGAATAGTTTTTGACTACTTTGCCCTTGTTAAATGTTTATCAATTTATGTGTCATCTCTATCAATGACATTATCCATAATTTTACTAAATGTGAATGCAATTGATTATTAAGGGTAAAAAAGGAAAAATATCAATTTTGTCTTGAACTTCTAAAATGACAAATAATTTGAGACAACTATTTTTAGTAATCATGACACATATTATGAGACGAGGGAGTAGTACTCAAATATATGCTCCTCCTAAAAGTAGGTGAGATATATTTTTGACAAATTAAATGTACATGGTCATGCAAGAAGTTGGTATGTCTTTTTTGATAAAATAGTGCCCTTTGAGAGGTTGCTTCTAATCTTTAATTTAAAAAGAACACAGGTTAATTAAGATATAATACCTAGCTTAATTATCTTTTAAAAGAATTGTGTACACTTGGACACGATGAAAATATTGTGCGTCCTCTCTTATTTGCGGTATTTCTATCTATTATTTTGGAGATTTATAATTCTTCTGTTTTATTGGATGAAATTTCAATGAATTAGATCTATAAGAACCGCAAAGTTCTTGCTTTTGAGTCCAAAATGAATCATTTAGAGCTCCGATTTCTAGTCCATTCTATTTTTTTTGGTAGTTCGATCGTGGGATTTCTTTGTTTCTGTATTTCCGGAGTATGAGTGTGTGACTTGTTATAATTGATCCTATTGATAGTACAGAGAATGGGTCTGTCATCTTGATAGAGATGGTTCTACTTCGTCAGATATTTATTCTAATATTTGGAACACGAAATAGATTAAGAAATATTTGAACTATGATTCATATATACTTAATATTCAGACCTCGTGTCCGGGCTCCAAAAAATTTTCAAACAAAGAATTCTAGTTTCTAAATCGAAAGATTCTTTTCTTTCTAACCCCTATTTATATTTTGACCAAAAGCTCATACTCTCCAATAAACTTATACTTTGAGGCAGAATCAAGGGTGGTTATACGGGATCAACCGAACTCCTTAATTATTTTTGACTCAACTATTTATATATACAACAAAATAACTAAAATACATATAAGCATATAATTAGAACATGTTTCTTCTAAATTTAGTGATTTTAGATTTTAAATTCGTCTATGATTATATATACTCCATTGATATCAGAAGCTCATGTTGGTTTAATTAGTATCTTCAAGGGGAGGAGCTTGGTGTTTTTATTTTACAGCTTTAGAATTTCAAACATGGAAATCATAAAAATCCAATTTGAAAATGGATGATGTTACATGGAATATACAGATTTTTCTAACTACTATCAGAAAAGAATTTCGAAAGACTTTCTCAATATCAGAAAACCTATATCTTATGTAAATCAGATATTTTGCTAAACGAAGCACCAAAATGGAAGAGAGAAATTTCTTCTTATATTATATATCTCAAGTAATTAATGTAGGATTATGGGCTTATATAGTATTGGCACGTGATCACATTATTTATCTTATATGTATATGGTCTTACAAGATTTGATACTTAATTTGAGATGTTATTTGTGTTCTTTCACTTTCAGCAGGCACAACTAAAATCTAATATCTATCTTAATCTTATTGGAGATGTTTTTTTTTTTGTTTTTAAATAATGAAGTACTTGGCACTATTAAAAGTCTAATTACTAGCAGTATTTATGATACTCTAATATTTGTCAGTGTGTAGAATACAATTGGAATTTGACATTATAGAAAAAGGTCTTATGAGCAGCTCTAGTGCTTTAAAATAAAAATGGTGGTAAGAGAAAGAAGCATAATTAAAACTCAATAGAGATCTATGTAATTACAACAAATTATAAATGAAGGAATCAAACACTACTTACCCACACCCACTCCACCAGCAGGAGTACAATAATCATTATTCTAACCAAAAAATTTGTTAACAAATTATTATTATTATTATACAGTTTTGAAAGTGTTAGCTCAAATGTACTTGTACATCTTTTGTGAGTGATCCACATTGGTTGAAGACATAATTTATAGTTTTTATATATAAATTTTGTAGAATTCTCTTCTAATACTAGGATCAACTAACTTATGGAGTTTACTCTAATATGATTTGTGATGAATGATTGGTGAGAACATATTTATTATTCCAATTATTGTAACACTTCCATATATATTAAATTATTTTTCTTCGCACATCGAACTCACACGACACTATATATAATTTCAACCCATGCTGGATCTTGTGAGTTTCTTGCAACTATGTAAGGAGAGTTTCTTTCTTAGTCCGAAATCATCGCGCAGCTTTCCTCTATGTGATTGGAGTTTAAACAACATACAATACTATCGATAATCGGTATAATTAAATCGTCATGTTATTATAGGTTAACTTAACCTAATAAAAAATATTTTTCACACTATGGATGCACAAGTAATATTGGTCTCGTTTTCCTTTAATACTTAAGAAATTAAAAATGAACAGTAGAAGATAGAAAAATGGTCCATATAAACAGTAGTGGGCACCTCCATTCAATATACTTGAGTGGAAAACAAGCACATGGGGGGAAGAGGATGTAAAGGAGTGACAAGATTTTAATTTCCAGATTTCTCTCATAGCCATAGTGACTCATGCTCTTCAATTATAACTTTACATATTTCTCTCAACACAATCACGTGAACCCCAACTTGCCTTTTGGTGTGAGAGGGTTAATTAGCCCAACAATAGTGGCCTTAGCTTTAAGGGCACACCTTTACCACACTGAGGACCACGTACACCATTCTTTCTGAAATAGCAACACTACTTTAGTCTATCAAATTGTCAAAGAATGGGGTGATTTTTAAAAATAGCCAGATTTACAATTGGTCGTTCAAAAATAGCCCAATTTCAAAAGTAATCGAAATTTAGCTACTTTTTACGTAAAGATAAATCTGAGCGAAAACACTGTTCAAAACCCGNCTACTATATGCAAGTACGTTTGGGCCGAAGGGTCCATTTTTTGTAAGTAGGACAAAACATGGGCTATTAAAAGTTTTGAGGGGCTATAGGGGTAGTTTCTCATAATTGGATAATAAGGATTTTTACTGGTGATTTTAAAATAGCCAGATTTACAACTGGTCGTTCAAAAATAGCTTAATTTTAAAAGTAATCGAAATTTAGCCACTTTTTATGTAAAGATAAATCTGAGCAAAAACAATGTTCAAAACCCGGAAAATACTCCAGTATATTATGCTGGAGTTCCAGTATAAGTATACTTGAACTCCAGCATATTATACTGGAGTTCTAGGATAGTATGCTGGAACTCCAGCATAATATGATGGAGTTCCAGCATAAATACACTAGAACTCCAGCATAATATACTGGAGTTCCAGCAAGTATAATGGTCCAGTATAATATACTGGAGTTTGGAGCACCAGTGCTCCAGTCTCCAGTATATTATACTGGAGCCAGCAAAGTATACCGGTCCAGCATAATATGCTGGAGTTCATACACAAGTGCACCGAACTCCAGTATATTATGCTGGACCGGTCTCTATTGCAGCATAACGGTGGCTATTCATTGACTTGGTAAACGCTGGCTATTTTTGATTGACCAGTGCGAAAACTAGCTATACGGTGAAATTTTGGCCAAAGAATGTGGTTTAATATATAGGTGCCTGTTTGGATATACTACCCAAAGTTCAGATCTGACAGGAACACATTTATTTTTAAATAATAATTAAAAGGCTAGCTTGGAAAAATTTGGAATCATGTCTCAATCTTTTGAGATCTAGCCTCTTGCAGAAATGCAGGGTAATGTTGCGTACAATAGATCCTTATGACCTGGCCTTTCTTTAGATCCCGCACATAATAGGACCTTAGTGCACCGATCTATTTTTTTTTAATGTCTTTTGAGATCAATTGTTTGACATTAACTGAAAGGCGTCAACGCAAATTGAGTTTGCTTGAAAGGGTACTAGGAACTGTTTTATGGATATTCATGATACTTGTGTTAATTAGCTTGCATATACATAACTTTTTATATATTATAGTACTATATTAATTTGAATAAAACATTGTCATGCATGTGAGTTTTCTCTCTAAAACTGGTACTTACAACGTAAATGAATTTACTACATTATGAATTAGCAAAACCCTTATTAGCGTGAAACTTATATCAAAGACTAAATTTACACTACATTGAACTAAATCTACATCAATTTCAAACTAGCTAGATTATCACAAACACAATAAAATTAGATCCAATGTTGCTTTCAAAGTTCTCACATGTATAGAATGGAGACAAGAAATGCATGATAAATGTGACAATCCATAAATAGTAGTATTATGCACTTAAAACAAGGTGACAACTGAAAAAGAAATAAGAGCATCGAATGGTGCAACGGCAGTTACCCTAACTAGCGTAGCGAGGGCATAATATAAATCAAAAGGATTTCTATTCAATTCTTAAGGTTTATGTGTGTGTGTCTGTAGCACCTATAAAACAATTAAAAACTTGTTCATGAAATTTTGCAAGTTTTTTAAAATTTATCGAAAATGAATTTTTCAAAAATCTCTTTTTCAAAATTTATCTTTTACCTACTCACAAAACTGCAATAATTTTCATGTCCAATATAATTCCAAATGCCATTTTTCAACTTAACTCTAAATATTACTTTTTTTTCAAAAGTTACAATTTTTATGTCGAAAGCCTACTAAGTTTTTTATACGTTTTGCTCATGATTGATTGTCTTGTTTTATACTCCACCTATTTTAATTTATGTGGCAGCGTAACATTTCAATTTTAGTCTAATTCAAAAGAAGGGTAGCTTTCTAATCTTAAAAACAATTTAACTTAAGCTTCTCATTAAGAGTTTCCTATTTTACTCTTAATAAGAAGTTTTTATAGTCATACAATAACACAAATATTTATGGCTTATTTTATACTTGAAGTTTCAAAAATCTCTCTTTTCTTTTCTAAACTTGGTATCAATTCAAAGTTTGCTGGATAAAGTTGAAGAAGGGAGTATCACTTTAACTCGAATAGTCTGATGTGTTGGCTAGCTAGGCATCTTTGTAGTAGGAAAATATCAGGAATAACTAGATTTACAACTGTAAATGAAAGATAGCCACATTTTTAAAAGTAATCGAAATTTAGTCACTTCTTCATGTAAAGATAAAATATAAACAAAAATATTCTTAAAAATCCGGAAAAATTCCAGCATAATATGCTGGAGATTGAATTTTTTACATATGAGATTCCAACATAATATTCTAGAAGTTTATACATAATATGCTGGAACTTTTCGTGTGCTGGAGTTCCAACATAATATGCTGGAAGTTTATGTGAAAGAGCTTCATAATCCAGCATATTACGCTGAAACTTTTCGTGTTTCAGCAAAATAGTGCCCTATTTTTCAATGAATTCGCAAACACTGGCTATTTTTCAACTATGAATCCGAAAACTAGTTAGCTCGTGCTATTTTCACCTTTATAGTCCCATGTTGTAGGTTTGCTACAACGGAGCAATAGCTTGACTTTCTTCAGCACCCAAAAATAACATCTCACTGAACATGTTTTATCTTCGTCAACAACCATTTCTCTCTTGCTTGTTTTCACTTCTGTCGTCTTCATTTTCTCCTTGTGGAGCTTTCGCATTACATGAATTTCAGCAACAGAGGGTCCAATTTGTGCCATGTCTAGCTATTCTTATTCAAGAATTAAGTAAAGAAACTAAGCTCTTCTTTAGTTTATCAAATTGTCAAATATAGGCAATTGCTCATTTAATTTATATGGTATTTATAATTTCGGGCCTGCTTGGGGAGCAAGGGAGTATGTATATATGTCTCATCATTGGGCTTTGGCAGCAACGCGTTAGAGTTAGGAGAAGAATGGAAAGTCAAGTCAAGTCTGACCAAATGGTGTTAAGAGAATAGAACTTGGAGACCAAGTAGTTTCCAATATTTGACCATGTCTACATCTCTTTTTTTGTTGTTCTTTTGTTGGGTATATCATATTGCTATTTGAGAAAGTTCATATTTTTATCTTTTGGGAGATCAAAGGCTTATTTTTCCTTAAACTGAAAAAGGTTTTAATACATTTCAAAAACAAATTATATGTAGCTAATACCATTGTACTTACTTTAATAATATTGCTTCTCTTCTAAACTAGCTTTCGTTAACATAGAGTTAAAATAGTGGGGTAAAAATCTCTTCAATAATGTCCAAATTGGGGCCTAAAGTGTCAAAAATGGGTCCAGTCTTCTGAGGGCTTAGGCTGAGAAGGCCCATAGGAAACAATGGTCAACAAATGTTGCCAAGAGGAACTTAATCCGTTAGAAACTAAACGGATTGTATTCTTTGATCTACTTAGCGAGTATATTTAAAGAGTAACTGAGGAATGGAATGGGAAGAACATGTACCAAATGTGACACAATTTTAGGGGAAGTGCACGGTTAGCCACTAATAACACATGTATTTACTTTTAAGCCAATGTTTAAAATGTTTTTAGTCTTTAGCCACTGCTTTAATAAACTTTAACTGCCCGGACGAAAATACCCTTCTGCTCATGTCATTAACTTTTGAACTTAACTTCAGGACTACATGTCCTTAACTTTTGAACTTAACTTCAGGACTTCAGGTCAGCACTACATGTCCTTAACTTTTGAGCTTGTAACTGTAAGTTCAGGACCAAGTGTCCTTAACTTTTGAGCTTGTTAGTCTAAGTTCAGGACCTATTGTCCTTAACTTTTAGGCTTCTTAGCCTAAGTTCAGGACCTATTGTCCTTAACTTTTGAACTTGTAACTGTAAGTTTAGGACCTATTGTCCTTAAATTTGAGCTTGTTAGTCTAAGTTCAGGAAACTAAAACTCAAGATCAACCACCCTTTCACTGTTTAAGGGGAAGCATCTCCTCCTGGTAACCATCATTTTACTGAAGGATCAATAGAGTAATAGGAAAAGAATCAATATTGTAATTGTAAGCATAGTCATTCTAGATTGATGCATTTTTTGCTGTGGACGTTTCCGTAGTAGGATGAGCAAACGTTTTTGAAGGTATTTGTTGGTGTTGATCTGATATTGTGTCGAGAACGAAAAATAAGTCCAAAAGTCATTACTACTAAAATTACAATCGTTTCTTCCAGAGGACTAAAGAAAACCAGTGACCACATTCTAACATTTGTGCACGCTCTCAATTAGTCAATACTTGTTGGGTTGGCGGCCTATCTCGGGAATCGTGTATTGATATATTTCATCATTGAAAGAATACGTGCTGGTAATAAATTTGTATAAAAATTTTACTCGATGGTGAGGAAGACAAACATTCATTTTGGATTATGGAGAAGGCATGCAGAGAGAGAAGCGAGGTTTTGGGAAGAAAAACAAGGGAAGAAAGGGTAAAAATATCTTTTCATATTAATTTTAATAAAGTAGTGGCTATTTTTGCTCAACATTAGAATTGCTGGATAAAAAATAAATACCACCTTAAATAGTGGCTACCCCATGCCATTTCTACCACAATTATATGGGTAATTGGGTACGTTGTGGACTGGTTTTGTGCATTTGAGTGAAGGATTCCATGCATTTTTTTTTCAGTACTAGACTCTTATGTTTAGATTTGGGACATTAAAATTCATTTAATGGACCAGCTCGTTGCCTTGGTCACTAATTTAATATACTTTGGCGAATCTTTGTCACATAACATGTATTTTCTTCCACATTCTTAACCGTGGCATAATATGTAAGACATTCAAATTCTATCAAAGAAAATTTCAAGGGTCAGACACAATAATTTGAAAAAGTACAATTATACTGCTGTTTACCCGTAAAAGGGTACAATTGAATTTATACGTGATTTATAGGCAAGCAAATTGATTTGATCCCAAAATGATAAATAAATTAAATACGAATGTGAGACTTAGTGTCGAAATCGAGATAAGACAACAGAAATCTTGGTTCGAGGAGCAGAGTTTCCACGAGTAGTAGTAACGATATTAATAAGCAAGAAGATAAAATATTATTGAGCTTTGAACACTATATAGCATAAGCTTGTCAGAAAATTCGTGTCCCTTATAATGGTTGTTGAACTCATTATTTATAGTTGCTCATAGGGAACAAGGTCCTAGGATCAAGCCCCTCTTAAATGACGATTATGGGGGCCATTAAAGACTGTGTAACGGCAGGTTATGAATACCATATTTTTTGTAACGGGTTACATACTTAATGCTATAGAATATTCTTCATTAAATGTTACCGGGTGACATACATTTATCTTGCCTTTATGAGCAACATTCCCTTCGGGAACCAACGAGATTGCTGCCCTTGGACTTGATTTCCCTTTGCGTCGCTTTCCATCTGCCTTCAACTCCACATGTCACTTTATTATGCTAGCATTTAATATGAATATATTTTATCATATACAGATAGTCCCCCTGCTTCTTGGTGGCACATCCTTGTATCATCGGGAAGTTGGTGAAGATACTAATATCTTTCTTGGCGTGAAATTCTCTAACCCCGTCTGAAAAGTTTCTAACGCTTGATTAGATGCACGTCTCTCCGCATTTAATTCCCCGAACACGCGTCATCCCATGATACAACAATACTTTCGCCGATTTTCGAGGTAATCATAGCCATGATTTTAGTCGCCTATTCCTTTACTTATACGTTTAAACCTTCTTCTTTTACACTTCATAATTTTCTGAACACTCTCAAACTCTCTTTACTCAACTCACACTTGTTCTCAACTTCCTTTAATCTTCTTCTTTAGAGAAAAATCCTTACTTCCTTATGATAACTATGGCCTCTTCCAAAAATTCAAGTTCTTCAAAGAACAAAGAAAATACTGATGTTGCTGCTCCTCCTACGGTGAGCACCATTATCCCTAGAAAGCTTACTACAACTAAGGACGTCGAAGAGAACTACCCTTTTGCTAACTCCCGCACATGGGCTGTTGGTGTATATCCTTCTTCCATCCGTCCTTCTAGCATCCCTATTGTGAAAGAATACTGTGGTTGTCAAGGTTTAAACATCATAGGTCCTGACCTAGCAAAGCGGGTAACCTTCTCCAAGAAGGGTTTTACGAACGTTTACACGCACCCCTTTACTTTGGGCCAGTTCTCATTGAGCGGGTGGCTTGGCTTTGTTATCTTGGAGTTTTGCTTCTGTTACCAAATCTGCTTGGCACAGGTGAGCCTTCTGTATGGCGAACAGTCACCTATCTTCGACGTCTATGCAAGGAGACGGGGGAAGAGCTGTCCTTGGCTCGACTGATGAACCCTTATTCCCCCAAGATTTTTCGTGGGGATATGCTTCAACAAAAGCTTCAACAAACATGGTCACCATGCTTTTCTCACCAGCATGGACGATGACAATGACCGTGGATGGATGGAGCGGTTCGTTGCAGTTGGCACCAGGGACATCATCCAGGCCACAACTCCATCCTTTTCTGAATCATGGAACCATACTCGTAAGTTCAACGTTTGTCTTTACTTCTAGTTAAAGATCGTCCCCTGCTATTATAGATCCTTCTTCTTTCATTATTTCAGCAACTCGATGGACACCACCAAGGGTTGAAGACTTGGACCAGTGGGTCTAGAAGATTTTGGACGTCACTACGTTTGGGACCTGCCGGTGGAAAGAACTGGCCCTTAAATATGGGTGGAAGGCCAAAAATCATGGTAGGTTAAACTTATCTTATTTTTTCTTTACGTATGGGAAAACTGGTTAACTTTTCTTTCCTATTGAATTCAGGTCTTCTTCAGGGCTCTGTTACCGTCCCCTATGAGGACGTTTTGGCTGATCTTGCTGATGCGACGAGGTTGTTGTAGGAGGATTTCACCCGAACGGGTATCATCGAGCCTGCTTCCGGTGCAAGTGCTTTCTTTCGGTCCCCGGCCGGAGAACAAGCAACAAAAAGGCGACGTTCCTTCACGGCTGAGAGCCATAAAAAAAAAGCGACGAGTGCCGCGCCCGAGCAAGCCGCAAACATTTGCGGTGATCGATGATGATGGAGGAGCAAATGATAAGGGGGCTTCTATAAATAGAAGACGATGCCCTTCATCTGCTCAAGAGAATGCTCAATCTATTGATCTAGTTACGCCAACCGAGGACGACGTCCAAGCGCTCTGAGGGAATGTGATATAGTGGAAGATGCCAACTCTCCCTTCCGATTCCCAATCGTTGTTACCGGTACCGTGAGGCTGTGTACCAGGTCTCTTCCGTCTTTAGTTGATGAGCAACAAACAAATAGCACTGCTTTTATCGTATCTGCTTCTGAACCTACAATGCCATTAGCTTCATCTCCCTCTTCGCCAACTTTGCCTTCGCCATCAGCAACTGCTACATCATCTCCACCGGCCATAGTCATCTGCGATGAGGATGTCCCTCTTCCCCAGTCCCAAGTTCATGGGAATTTGGGACATAACTATTCTGCCCCCTCCAATGATCCTAATAGGAGGAGTGTTTCCCTCTCGGTTTCTATCGGATGCCATCTGTTGTCCCGGCCGGTGGAACTTGCTAATTATCTGAAGCCTCTGGCTTTAGAGAAGGATAGGAATAAAATACAGTCTCTCTCGGGAGAGTGTATGGTAAACAATGCCATGCACAACGCAGTGACGGTATGATCTTTGTTCCCTCAGTTGTTCCTTTTATCTTTGTTATGGTAAGGTTTTTAATTTGTACTTCTATTTTGCAGGCTAACTTCCTTGCTTCTGAGGGCCTTCAAAGGTTGATCCTTGACAAAGATAAACTCACCTTCGAGTGGGATCAATTATTGGCCGAGCAGGATCTGTGAATACCTAATTTTTGCTCGCTTCTAATTCTCCTACAAATACTAATATTTGGATGATTTTTAGTTATTTGTGTATTTTTATTTGCATTCCTTTATTAAAAATACCAAAAATATTTTTTACCTATTATTTGTGTATTTTAGTTTGCATCTTTAAATTTTATATCCCAGAAAGATTTTCTTGCATTTTTTTGTCCATAATCACAGTGTTATATTAATAAAAACGTATCTGTTTTGAATGTTGTAGTTATGAAATTATGGATTAATATACGGAATTATTCAGAGTGGCGTTTTGAACGGTGAAAAGCATTCTACAATTCTGTTTGAACACATTTTTTATTAAATAATAATAAAATATTATTTTGAGTTCTGAAATTGTAAGGCCCCGTAAAAATCTTCCTAAAACCGGAGCATCGTGGTGCCAAGTCAGGATTATGCGTTAGAGATTGTTGAAGTTCAGACCTTTTGGATTGAACTGTGCATTAAAAAGTTAAAGGAAAATGTTCGCAGAAGTATGCATTTTCTGCGGCCCATTATGCGACCGCATAATCACTCTGTGGGCTGCATAATGGCGCAGAGTGAGGCAGCCTTTTGGGATAATATTTGACGTTATTTCACAGCCCCATTATGCGGGCTGCACAATTGCATATTCGCCTTTGAGATTTGTATGTGGGAGTTCTGCGGCGCATTATGCGGCCGCAGAACTGGTTTGCGGACCACAGACTGGTCGCAGACCGAGGCAGAAAAATGCCAGGGGTTGAGGCCAATTATGCGACCCATTTGCAGACTGCAGAAGCATTATGCGGTTGCATATGCGACCGCAGATCTGTGTCAGGGCTCCTATTTTCTTATTTTTAAACCCGACCCTATTCACTTAAATCACCCATTTTAGACCATTTTGAGCACATTTGCTAATATTTCTAAAGTGAGTGAGAGAGAGAGAGAGTCCTAGAGGGAGGCCTAATCTTCATCAGATTGTTCTTCAATTATCACTTAAAACCTTGAATATATTCAATTGAGGCACCTAAGTCATCATCCTAAGAGGTAAGACTTTATCACCCCAGCTCTTAATTCCAAACATAGCTATAATGGGCCATTAGTGTGATAATTCATGGGGATGAAGGTGATTACATTGCATGCATGTGTTCTTAGAAGATATAGGGGAGTTGTAAATCAAAGATAGAGAGCAATGGGGAATGAGTTGGTGTAATCTTCCATAAAAGGACCATAAAACCTTAATAAACACATAATGTTTGATAAAATGCTCAAGTGAGCGAGGATTATGATCATTTTCCTAATTATGGGTTCGATTGTGCTACATTGCTAAAATAGATTGAAGTTGCGAACATTTCGGAACATTGTAGGAATTAAGGAAAGCTCAATTGAGGTATGTATGGCTAAACCCCCTTCTTCTTAGAATCGAACCCCTGGTGTTCGAGTATTTGGTGTAAGTTCCTAACTTGATCATACTAGAATTGGATACCTTAATGTGTTGTGTTGAAAGATTCATGTTCAATAATTATTCTAAACGTTTATCGTGTCATCATGCTATTTAAGAGTGTGTTTGAAATGAGGAATATGTGTTGAGAAAGGTTGAGAATTCATCTCAAGAATCGAATAAAGCTTGCTAAACTAATTTGTATGAAAAGCCTCCGGGTGATTAAGATTTTCCAAGCTTTTTCCCTTATGTGTGCAATGCCTTATATGATAGGTCTTATTGATGTGGATGATAATGTTATTTGAATGTATAAAAAGGGAAATTTGAATTTTAAGTTACGGCCAAGTGCCTAGAACGACTTAATAAATGAGGCTACTCGTGCCACGTAATGAAAGATGGGAAGGAAATGTGAATTGAGATGAATGATTGAAAGGATGATGTCTTGTAACGACCCGACCTGCCGTTTTGAACTCTAGCGTGTCGTTTAGCGGTTTGAGGCCCTGGTTAGCTTCACTTCAGGGATTATGACTTGCATTTGTGGTCGGAATTGAATTTTGGGAAGTTCGGAGTTGATTCGGAAAGAAAATTCTCATTTCGGAATCTTTAAGTTGGAAGAATTGACTAAAGTGTGATTTTTGAGTAAACGACCTCGAAACCGGGATTTGAAGGTTCTAACAGGTTCGTATGATGATTTTGGACATGGGAGCGCGTCCGTATGGTGATTCTGAGTCTAGGTGTTGGCCCAAGAACAGGTGAAATTTTGAAGAATGACAAATGAACTCAGTTATGGATCAGGTCCATCTTGTGAAGCACAGTCATGATCAACCTACACATGTGAGATGCACGTGGAGGAGATAAGTCCTACTGATCAAGCAGCAATATCTCCTGATCTGATCGAAAAGGTTGCATATTGGATAAGCGGAGAAAGTCTCCTTATATGAAGAGAACACAATCCGGATAAAGATAGTGTTGGAGTTTGAGATCTTCAAGGACTCAACTACGATAGAAGATCAGCAATTGAGTTCCAATCAAACTCTAATTACTAACCTATTAAAAGACAGTGATTGTTCTATTTTACAGGTATTGCACATACGCAGAAGTTAAACTAAATTGAGAGCAAAAGAGCAAGGCGATTTTGCAAGCAATTTATGTGAGATTTGAGTGTGCACTCCTGAAGCTACTTGAACGAGATAGAAGAATCAGTTCCATTGTGTCTTTCTTTTATTCTAGTTCAATTGTAGTAGGTGGTTTAAAATTGTACTTTTCAGCTTTCATAGAAGCAATTGTATTAGGTACCTAGAGTGTTCAAGTTAGAGTTAACTTGAAGTTGTCGCAACAGTTGAGGCTGTGTGCCACAACGGGATTAGAGTTAATCCTTAGGTTTACAAAGAGTTTTGTACATGCTGTTTTGGCTCAGTGATTTTAGTGGAAGTTTGGGAAAATCCTACTGAGTAGTAGGTCGTGGTTTTTTCACCTTTTGAGCCAGGTGTTTTCCACGTAAAAATCTCTGTGTTCTTTATTTTATGTACTTATTATTCCGCAAACAGTAGTAGTTAATACACCTAGAAGAACCAGGTTCTTCTAGAGCGAAAATTGGGTACCACACAAATCACCCCCCTCTTGTGTGGTATTGACGTTTAGAACATCAATTGGTATCAGAGCAGGTTATCCTTGAAGAGGCTAACACCTTACGAAAAGATCAACATGAGTGCACCACCTGGGAACTGGGAAGGGCAATCCACTGCTAGGCCTCCACTTTTCAATGGTCAATACTATTCATGGTGGAACAACAGGATGAGGGATCACATCATAGGAGAAGACTATGAACTCTGGGACATAGTCACTGATGGTCCTCTAGCAACTACAAAGAAGAATGCTGAAGGAGTGGATGTGCCAAAGACAAGAGCTGACTGCACTGTTGAAGACCTGAAGAAGTGGGAAAAGAATGCCAAGGCCAAGAAATGGCTTGTGTGTGGACTAGGTCCAGATGAGTACAGTAGAATTCAAAGCTGTACCACTGCTAAGGAAATCTGGGACACTTTGCAAGTGGCTCATGAAGGAACACCTCAAGTGAAGAGGTCCAGAGGAACACTGCTGTATTCTCAATATGAGAATTTTACCATGAAGGAAGGAGAAACCATCCAAGAGATGTATACAAGGTTCACCACACTAACAAATGAACTTAAGTCTCTTGGAAGGATAATCCTTGAAGAAGACAAAGTTGAGAAGATTTTAACAAGGGTACTGCCAGTCTCTTGGGAAAGCAAAATCATTACTATTCAGGAATCAAAGAATATTGCTACCCTCAAGCTGGATGAACTAATTGGAAACCTTACTGCCTATGAACTGAGAAGGCAAACCATGAAAATGGATGCACCCAAGAAGGAAAGGAGTCTGGCTCTTAGAATTGCTGAAGGTTCAGATCTGGATGATGAGGAAATGGCTATGATCATAAGAGATTTCAAAAAGTACCTGATGAGAGGAAAGGGTTCTTCAAGAGGTACAACCTTCAACAAACTAAGGGCTCCTGAGAAAACAGACCAATGAGGGTTGCTACAAATGTGGTAAGACTGATCACATGATCAAAAATTGTCCTCAATGGGAAATTGAGTGGAAGAAGGAAAGGGCTGAACGAAGGAACAGGAAGAAGGAACAGGTTCAACCAAAAAGGAACAATGGATCAACAAAGGCTATGGTTGCTGCCTGGGGAGAAACATCAGATGAGGACTCAGAAGATGAAGCTGGAGATGAACAAGCACTTATGGCCATCGGAGAATCAGATGATGAACAAGAGGTAAGTATTCTTCATCTCAAAGACAAAATTAAATTCTTGTCTAAAGAAAGGTTGTCTGAGCTACTGCTAGACTTCATTGATGAGTCTGAGATAATTAACAATGAAAAGGAAGAACTGTCTAGGAAATGTGTGATCCTAAAAGCCAAGTGCAAAAATCTAGAGTCTAGGGCTAATGAGAGTGAAAGTAAAAATGCTGAGTTGAAGAACCAGGTTCTTGAATTTGACACTAGTGTCCTAGAACTTAGGTCTGAGAACTTAAAACTGAAATTAGGAACAGGAAAGAAGAAAGCTGATCACACACATATGACCCTAGAAGAAAACATAGGAAAAATGAATGATGAGCTGTACAGGAAGGATGAGCAGATAAGAGTATTAAAAGAAGATCTAGGGAAGGTAAAATATGAACTAGACAAAACTTGCAAATGGAACAAGGCTTCTGATGCACTCTCCTGGCTACAAGAACATCACAGTAGCAACAAAAGAGGACTTGGTTATGGGACTCAAGTACCTAAGTGGGATCCTAAAAGCAAGTACCTCACTCTTTCTGAGAAAAAAATCTGCACACACTGTGGCAAGACTGGCCATTACAAAAATGAATGTAATGCAAAAGAAAAGGCCAGTCAAAAGAACAAAGCTTTTGTTCAAGAAAAAAATAGGCTGCCTGGGTGGGCTAGAAGGAATCTGATTTATCCCTTTGCCTATAGAAAGGGACCCAAACTAGTTTGGGTTCCTAAGACTAACCCCTGATTTCTTTTTGCAAGTCCAAGTGAAGGGAAGTAGCCAAATATGGTACATGGATAGTGGCTGCTCAAAACATATGACTGGAAGCAAGAACCAGTTCCTTTCACTTGAGGACTTAAAGGGAGGTAATGTCTCCTTTGGAAATGGGAAGAAAGGTGAGATTATTGGGGTTGGAAAGGTATGTAAGACAGACTCTCACTCCATTGAGAATGTCTACTTGATAGATGGCTTGAAATACAGCCTGATCAGTGTGTCACAACTGTGTGACAGAGGTAACCTTGTAGCATTCACCTCTACTAAATGCTTTGTGATTAACCTTACCACTGACAAGATTGTTTTGCAGGGAAAAAGAGTTAACAATATTTACATTGTAGATTTGTCTACTCTCTCAGAAAATGAACTAACCTGCCTAAGTGTGCTGGATAATGATTCCCTCCTGTGGCACAAAAGACTTGGTCATGCCAGTCTGAATCAGCTAAACAAATTAGCCTCTAAGGACTTGGTGATAGGGTTACCTAACATCAAGTTCAAGGAAGACAAAGTTTGTGAGGCCTGTGCAAGGGGGAAGCAGGTAAGATCATCATTCAAAAGCAAGAAAATGGTAAGCACAACCAAGTCGTTGGAACTGGTCCATATGGATCTCTGTGGTCCAATGAGAACCATGAGCAGAGGTGGAAAGAAATATATAATCGTACTTGTTGATGATTATTCTAGATTTACCTTGGTACTATTTCTAACATCGAAAGATGAAGCATTTGACATGTTTACTCCCTTTGTTAGAAAAACTCAGAAACAATTAGGAAATCAACTTGCATCCATTAGGTCTGATCATGGAACTGAATTTGAAAATGCTAAGTTTGCTGAATTCTGTGATGAAAATGGTATAGATCATAACTTCTCTGCCCCTAGGACTCCTCAACAAAATGGAGTAGTTGAAAGAAAGAACAGGACTCTTGAAGACATGGCTAGGACTATGCTTCTTTCTAGTAAGCTGCCCCATAGCTTCTGGGCAGAGGCTGTAAGCACTGCATGTTACATTATCAATAGATGCATGACTAGACCTCTTGTAGAGAAGACTCCCTATGAGTTACTTAAAGGGAGAAAACCAAATATATCCCATCTTAGGGCATTTGGATGTAAGTGCTTTGTGCACAATAATGAAAAAGACTCCCTAAGTAAGTTTGATCCCAGAAGTGATGAGGGAGTATTCTTGGGATATTCTTCACATAGCAAAGCATATAAAGTGTTCAATAAAAGAACTTTGTGTGTAGAAGAAAGTGTGCATGTAGTATTTGATGAAACTAACATTCTTTCTGAGAGACAAGAACATGAAGATGAAGCCATTGGATTAGTAAAGGATTTGACTGAAGCCTCAGCACAAGTCAAAGTGGCACCAAAAGAAGGAACAGGTTCTTCTATTCAGGGCAACCTGACAGGGGAAACTAATCAAAGAGGAATTCAAATAAATCCCCTAAAAGACTCACCCTATTGAGAACATTATCACTGATCCAACATCAGGAGTCAAAACTAGATCACAATTAAAGAATCTGTGTGCTTTTGATGCTTTTTTATCTCTTATTGAACCTAAAAATGTTGTTGAGGCTTTGCAGGATGCAGATTGGGTCAATGCAATGCAAGATGAACTCAATCAGTTTGAGAGAAGTCAAGTTTGGCATCTAGTTCCAAGACCCAAGGATAGATCAGTTATTGGTACAAAATGGGTCTTTAGAAACAAACTTGATGAAGATGGAATAGTTATAAGAAACAAGGCAAGACTGGTGGTCCAAGGTTACAGCCAAGAGGAGAGCATAGATTATGATGAGACTTTTGCTCCAGTTGCAAGACTAGAGGCAATCAGACTCCTCATAGCTTTTGCAACACACATGGAATTCACTCTTCATCAGATGGATGTCAAAAGTGCCTTCCTGAATGGCTACCTGAAAGAAGAAGTGTTTGTGAAACAACCTCCAGGGTTTGAGAGCAAGGAATGTCCTGANTCAAATTGCTAGAAAGGGTCATAAATGGTTCCAAGGCTCATGCTACTCCATATGGCTTCATACTAACCACAGTTCTAGACAGGCTAAATGTGTCTCTGAAGAAATAGGAAATGGCCTCGAGCAAGGAACACTTTGGCATCAAAACTCTTCTTGCCTGTGACTATCCAATCAATGCCATCCCAGTTGAACCTGGTTCATCTCTGAAGACACCCATCAACAGCAAAGTTAGGACTTTGGTTCAGGAATGTGCAGCTAAGGATGCTGAAATTGCTAGGCTCAAGGCTCGTGTGGTTGAAGTGGAAACTGAGAGGGATGGTCTCAGAATTGAGCTTGCCAAAGAAAAGGAGAAGAATGATGGAATTCTTCAGAACATGCTGAATCTTCTCCAAACTCAACCCTCCAGTTCCTCCAAGCCTTAGGACTCCTAGCCTTTGTCTCCTGAACTTGTCTAGTACCCCCAGTGACCCAGATTAGGGATTTTTCTATTTTTGCTCATGGTTTGATTGTTTTTCTTTCTTTTTGTGGATTGTTAATGGCAACATATCTCTATCAATGACAACTGCTGTTTTCTCTTGTTCAATGATTATTCTGACCTTGATAGTTTAAATATGTTCGTTTGATTACTGATGATTAAACCATGATTGCATTTGCAGTTGCCACAGTGGCCATGAGTACTTATTAATTTCTGGGATTCACATTGTGTATGCAAATTTTCGATGATGCCAAAAGGGGGAAGAGATATTGTGCTTTACACATTATTCTGAAATAAGTGATATTTATAACCTAATTAACCTGGTCCTTGATGATAAGTGAATTTTCTAAGTTTAGTGTTGATGGTTAAGCTGAGTTCTTACATGTCCCTTGATCAGTAAAAAGCACAGAGTTTGTCATCATCAAAAAGGGGGAATTTGTTGGCCCAAGAACAGGTGAAATTTTGAAGAATGACAAATGAACTCAGTTATGGACCAGGTCCATCTTGTGAAGCTCAGTCATGATCAACCTACACATGTGAGATGCACGTGAAGGAGATAAGTCCTACTGATCAAGCAGCAATATCTCCTGATCTGATCGAAAAGGTTGCATATTGGGTAAGGGGAGAAAGTCTCGTTATATGAAGAGAACACAATCCGGATAAAGATAGTGTTGGAGTTTGAGATCTTCAAGGACTCAACTACGATAGAAGATCAGCAATTGAGTTCCAATCAAACTCTGATTACTAACCTATTAAAAGACAGTGATTGTTCTCTTTTACAGGTATTGCACATACGCAGAAGTTAAACTAGATTGAGAGCAAAAGAACAAGGCGATTTTGCAAGCAATTTATGTGAGATTTGAGTGTGCACTCCTGAAGCTACTTGAACGAGATAGAAGAATCAGTTCCATTGTGTCTTTCTTTTATTCTAGTTCAATTGTAGTAGGTGGTTTAAAATTGTACCTTTCAGCTTTCATAGAAGCAATTGTATTAGGTACCTAGAGTGTTCAAGTTAGAGTTAACTTGAAGTTGTCGCAATAGTTGAGGCTGTGTGCCACAACGGGATTAGATAATCCTTAGGTTTACAAAGAGTTTTGTAAATGCTTTTTGGCTCAGTGATTTCAGTGGAAGTTTGGAAAAATCCTACTGAGTAGTAGGTCGTGGTTTTTTTACCTTTTGAGCCAGGTGTTTTCCTTGTAAAAATCTCTGTGTTCTTTATTTTATGTACTTATTATTCCGCAAACAGTAGTAGTTAGTACACCTAGAAGAACCATGTTCTTCTAGAGCGAAAATTGGGTACCACACAAATCACCTTCCCTCTTGTGTGGTATTGACGTTTAGAACATCACTAGGAATAGCTCCGTATGGTGATTCTGGTATTGGGAGCGCGTACGGAAGTGGATTTGGAGGTCCGTAGGTCATTTCGGGGTCATTTGGCAAAAGTTATAAATTTGAAGGTTTTTGAGAAGTTTGACCAAGAGTGGACTTTTTGATATCGGGGTCGGATTTTGATTTTGGAAGTTGGAGTAGGTCCGTAATGTCGAATGTGACTTGTGTGCAAAATTTGATGTCAATCGCACGTGATTTGATAGGTTTCAGCGTCGAATGTAGAAATTGGAATTTCTCAGTTTCATTAGACTCGAATTGGGGTGTGATTCTTGTTTTTAGCATTGTTTGATGTGATTTGAGGCCTCGACTAAGTCCGTGATATGTTCTGAGACTTGTTGGTATGTTGGGACGGGGTCCCGAGGGTCTCGAGTGAGTTTCGGGGTGGTTTCGGACCATTTCTAGGCCATTTTTAGCTGCTGGTTTTTGGCTACAGCAGTGTGCTACGCGATCACATGGAATTGGTGGCGATCGCGATGAGTAAATGGGAGAAATCGGCCAGTGATTTGCAATCGCGGAAGGCCTTTCGTGATCGCGTAGAGGAAAGTTTCTGCTGCACTGACCCGACTTTGGAAGCTTGTATTATGCAATCTATAAGGAATTTGGAGATGAACCAAAAATGAAAGTTGAGATCTTCGTGTCTAGTTTTTAGAAAATCAAACCATTTGGCATTTGGAGTTGTGAAAAAGTTATGAGTGTTACACTACGGCCTACCCGGGAAGAGTTTGGAAATCGCGAAGAAGAAATTTGTGTTGCATAGGGCTGACTTTGGAAGATTTTATCTCATAATATATAAGGAACTGGGAGATGAGAAAAGCATGAAGGTTGTAGTCCTTGGACTTTAGTTTTCAAAAAGTTAAACCATTTGCAATTTGGAGTTTTGTACAAAAAGTCATGACCATTATACTAGAGGCTGTCTGGAAGAGCTAGGCATTTGTTCTTCGCGATTGCGAAGCTTTTTCCGCGATCGCGAAGGGAAAATTTTGTGCTGTGCTTCGCGATTGTGAAGCATCTTCCGCGATCGCGAACCATTTTCCGCGATCACGAAGAGTAAATACCTGGGTAGAAGCTATATTTCGAGGTTTCGACCATTTTTAATATATTTGGAGCTATGGAGCTCGGATTTAAGCGATTTTTACCATATGGATTTGGGTAAGTGTTCTATATCTGAAAGTAATTATACTTCATGATTCTATGGTTATATTCATCATTTATTTCGGATTTAAATGGATGAAATCAAGATTTTTGCAAAACTTTTTCAAGAACGAAAATTCAAGATTTGGAGGTCAAGTTGTTATCGGAACTTGATAAAATTGGTATGGTTGAACTCGTATCGGAATGGGTTGTCGTATTTTTTGAGTTTCATCGGGTTCCAAGACGTGGGCCCAATTGCCAACTTTTCGAGCGGAGTTGAGAATTTTTCTAAATTATTAAATTTCGAGCATTGGAGTATATTTTTAATTAATTTGTACGTTGTTTGACTAGTTTTGGATTGAACGGAACCAAGTTAGGGCTTTAGAGCGAATTTGTGATCGGAAAGTGGGCTTTAAGACGAGGTAAGTCTCCTTTCTAACCTTGTAAGAGGGAATTTACCCCATAGGTAAAATAATTCAATATGTGCTTTTTTTTTTGGGGGCTACGTACGCACGAGGTGAGGAGAGTCCGTGCGTAGCTACTATTATGCTTAAGTCCGGGTAGACTAGGACCCAGAAGCATGCTATACTTGCGATGTTTGTAACCTTATTGTCAATTTAAATTGCTTAAATCATATCGAACTTGGTAAATGAATTTCTAAAAGGTCAAATTTCATTTTCTTGACCGTTAAAAGTAGGTTGCCGTTTTCCTTGGATAATTGCTCCTTGATGATTTCTTGATTGACTGTTTGAATGTGTTTTCCTTTCGTGGAACGGGCCAAACTCCTCGGCAGATTAAATAGATGCATTTATGGTTCGTGCCGTTCGACCCTCCGGCAGTGCACAATATAAATATTATGTTGGATCGGGCTGTACGACCTTGGCATGATTTGCGCATGACTTAATTGATTGCTTGGGAATTTTTGATAATTGATGTGGTCTCATTGGCCTGAGATATAAATTGTTAAAAAATAAAACAAAATTGGAAATCCCCTATTAATAAAAGAATCGCTTACTTGCCTCATGTTATTGAGCTTACAATCGTTTTATAAAATCCATGACTAATCATATTATTGGTATATTATTGTTGGCCTTAGTAAGTGTCGGAGTCGACCTCTCGTCACTACTTCTTTGAGATTAGAGTGGATACTTACTGGGTACGCGTTGTTTTCGTACTCAAACTACACTTGCTGTACATTTTGTTGTACAGTGATATACACATGTAGTGGCCTGGTGGGCCCAACAACGTGGTTGATAAGGGGACTTAGGTGAGCTACATCTTATGTACGACAGCCAGCAGAGTCTCTTTTAGAGTATTTACATTTTTCTCTTCTGTCCAATTTGTATTCTGGACAGTTGCTGTATTTTATTTTATTTCCTAGTAAATTCTCATGCTCTTGTGACACCGGGTTCTGGGATGATTATGGGATATTTAGTATTGAAAATTTGAAAACGTTATTATTTATGATGTAAAGTTCATCTTTTACTAGTTAAAATGAAGGAGATTTATGATTTCAAAAATATTAAAAATGAGGATTTAATTAACTATTCAGTGTTGGCTTGCCTAACAGTGGTTTCTGGCGCCATCACGACCTTTAACGGATTTTGGGTACCGATCGTGCTGTGATCAGATACCATGCCGCACACATGGTGGTAATTGTGCTGGATTGATCGATTGAAATTATGGATATGGTTGATGTCTCAAATAAGATGACCTAGCCGATCGGGTCGAGATCGGACTCCGTGTAAGAACATGGTGGTATCGTGGATTGTGGAACATGGCACCAAGATTATCAACCTAATAAGACGGAAATTGAACCGGAAACTATGTGATCCTTACCTGATGTTTTCGTATTTGTTTGAAGCTCTTATTGTACATCATGACTACTTCCCCTTTGTTTCATTGTTCGTTCTATTAAGATTGATGTTTAGCTTTACATACTAGTACTATTCGACAGTACTAACGTCCCTTTTTCCGGGGGCGCTACATCTTTAAATGGATGTAGGTGGTTCCATAGCAGACAATGTTGATCACAGCTAGTGGCGTGCCCTATTTCTAGCTGACTTGGCGAGCCCCACATTATTTCGGGGTCCTATATCTTTTGTATCTTATGTTCACTTTCTTATCATATTTTGAGGTATATCCGGGGCCTTGTTGCTGGCACTTTTGTAGCACTTTCTTTTGTATCTACTTAGAGGCTCCGTAAAAATTTATATGGGTTGTAGATGGGTATTGGAAGGGTCAGTGTATTATGTTGTGTTTTGAACCCTTGTTCCTTCAAATTGTAAAGTGTATGAAATTTTGAAAACTTGTCAATAATGTAACAAATGAATCGATTTGGAAATGTTTACAAAATCTTCCTAATATAATTAATAATAACCTATTCTCTTTATCATAATGAGTTAGGTAGAAAGTGTCTAATAGGTTTGCTCAGTCGGGTTCACTCGGTTGAGCGCCGGCCGCGCCTCCCGAGGTTGGGGCGTGACAGAAATCATATTTTAACATACATCAGTATATTATGTGATTTGAACCAGTCAAAATAATTAAAACCCTTAAAAACGCCAAAATTAAAATTCTACAAATAGGTCATGAATTTGGAATTTTGAAATTCTGTCAAACTCCGATTGACCTCAAATTTGGTAGGTTCATCAGAAACGGCCCAGTGAGCAATACTCATCAGCTTTGCTCATGATGTGCGTCATTTTTTGGGCATTCGGGGTCGTTTAGATGGGTTTTTTGCCATTTTTCTATTTTCTGAAAAAAAATTTAATAAAAGAATTTTTTTAAAGGAAATCAGTGATGGTAGGGTACAATTCCCATGGTTTCCAATCATGTTTTACAGTAATATAATGAATTTATATGTTGACATAGGTCTTATCCACATCGGACAAGTTCATTATAGATGATTACTGTAGTTTTGCTTCTAGTTATATGATTACTTGTATTAACTCTCCAACTGAGTTACATGTTGATTCAATGAAACTAGAGTTTATAAAAGTGATATTTACCTATCTTAAATTAACAGTTTACTCTCCATCTGAGTTGGTCCTGTTTAAATTTATGGGGTAAACATCTTACATCACTCATATATTTTGCATGAATAGTTAAGTTTCCCTAACGAATCTAACTGTTCAATGAGCATGGTTATATGTGTAATGTGCTATTTTGAATTTAATTATTCTAAATACATAGCTAATGATCTATTTAATCTGAATATCCATCAGATTAACCATGTCTTCATTCAACCCACATACCTCAATTTTGAACCAAAACAAGTTAGAAGGACCGAATTATGTTGACTGAAAATGAACCTTGATATTGTCCTAACTGCTGAAGGTTACAAATTCGTAATCACTGAGGAGTGCCTAGAAAAACCTGAAAATGCTACTGATGATCAGGTTAAGGACTATGACAAATGGTTTAAGGCTGATGAGATGGCGCGATGTTACATTCTTGACTCTATGGTGAATGTTTTGCAACATCAGCATCAGTCTATGGGGTCTGCTTATGACATGCTCGAAAGTCTCAAGGAGATGTTCGGTGAGCAAAATTGTGCGGCTAAGCAGACAGCCATGAAAGCCCTTTTGAACACCAAGATGGATGAAGGATCAAAAGTCAGGGACCATGTTCTGAAGATGATGAGTCTTCTGAATGAACTGGAGGTCCTTGGAGCTGTGATTGATAAGGAGTCTCAAGTTGAGATGGTCCTTCAAACTCTGCCTGACAGTTTTCAAAATTTTTTCTTGAATTATAATATGAACAAAATGGATTTGTCACTAGCGAAATTGTTGAATGAGCTGCAAGCGGCAGAATCTATTATCAAACAACAAGCTCCAGTTGTGGCACTCAATGTTGAGAAAGCTTCAGTTACTAAGTCGAAAGGCGGTAAGAAAAAGAAGAAGGCTCAAAAGGTTTTGTCACCTGGAGGTGCGGCTGGTGTGAAAAAGCCAAAGGAAAGTGCTATCATTGCAAGCAACTCGAGCATCACAAAAAGCAATGCCCTGCCTATCTGACAAAGTTGAATAAGCAAGGTAATTCAAATTTAAATGTCGTTGAAACTTGTTTAGCTGCTGTTTCTACCATGTTTTGGTGTGTAGATTCGGTAGCCACTAATCATATCTGCACTACTTTGCAGGGGTTTTAGGAAACGCGGCGGCTAAGTGAGAATGAAGTTTGCGTTTTTCAAGCTAATGGCGAGCCAACACCAACTTTAGCATTAGGAGATATTAGAGTTTCGTTTAGTAGTGATAGAGTTTTAGTTTTGAAAGATGTTCTCTATGTACCTTCCATTAGAAGGAATTTGATTTTGGTTTCGAAAATTATGGATGCTGGTTATGATATTTATTTTGCTAATAACTCTGCTGTTATTAAGTTTAATAAATGTTTTATCTACACTGCTGCTAGAGTACATGACCTTTTTATTCTTGATATATCTCCTCATGTGCTATAATAACCTAAAGAATTAAATAACATTAATCTGCCACATAAAAGAAAATGTATTTCTGGATTGAGTCAAACTTATTTGTGGCACTTACGTCTAGGTCATATAAATCTAAATAGGATTTTGAGATTGGTCTCTGATGGACCTTTCAGTTCATTGAAAGTGGAGTCACTGCCAACATGCGAATCCTGTTTAGAAGGTAAAATGACCAAGAGTTGTTTTTCCTCAAAAGGAAATAGCGCCGGCGATAAGCTAGAATTAATTCACTCTGATTTGTGTGGCCCTATGAATATACAAGCAAGATGTGGTTTTGAGTATTTTGTGACTTTCACAGATGATTACTCAAAATATGGATACATTTATCTGTTGCGACGTAAGTCTGAATGCTTTGAGAAATTCAATGAATTTAAGACGGAAATGGAGAAACGACATGATAAATATATCAAAACATTGCGATCTGATCGTGGTGGTGAATACCTATCTGCGGAATTCATTAAATACTTATCATATTGTGGAATTACATCTCAATTATCTGCTCCAGGAACACCACAACAAAATGGTGTGGAAGAAAGAAAAAATAGAACCCTTATGGAAATGGTTAGATCAATGTTCAGTTATTCCTATTTGCCTACTTCCTTTTGGGGATATGCTTTAGAAACATCAAATTACATTCTAAATTTGGTTCCTTCAAAGTCAGTACCTTTAACTCCACTAGAATTGTGGACTGGGCGCAAGCTAAGTTTACGGCACATTCGGGTTTGGGGTTTTCCAGCACATGCGCTGAAAGGGAAAGCGGATAAATTGGAATCAAGGATAGAAGTATGCATTTTTATTGGATATCCAAAAGGAACTAAAGGCAGTTTGTTTTATTGTCCCAAAGAAAAGAAGGTAATTATTACGACAAATGCTAGATTTTTAGAAGAGGACTATTTAATGAACCATATTCCTAGAAGTAAACTAGTTTTACAGGAATTAAGTAATGGAGTAACTAAAGACTCATCTCTGGAACGTATTCCGGAAGCCAGTATTGACATACCACTGCATTATCGTAGTGGGAGAAATGTCAACAGGCAGCAGAATGCACAAGAGCAATTGCCTGACATCTCACTACCTCAAAGTAGAGGGAGTAATGTTGAGCAACATCAGATTATTGAGCAACATCAGACTGTTGAGAAACCTGAAATTGTTCTGCGGCCTGCACTCCAGGAAGAAGCTAATGATATCCCAACACCGTAACATTGAGGCTTCAGTTCCAAAAAATGATGTTGTGATTCAATAACAAAATCAGACTGCACCTGTAGTGACTAGTCGTAGTGGGAGAACTATTAGAAAACCTCTTCGGTTTGCGCTCTTGGGAGAATCTTATGATAGAATCCCTGAAGAGCCTAATAAAGAACCTATTAATTACGACGAAGCACTACATGATAAAAATGCTGATAAATGGGTTGATGCTATAAAATCTGAAATAGAGTCCATGTACTCCAATCAAGTCTGGGATCTTGTAGAACCACCTACTGGAGTCAAACCCATTGGATGTAGATGGATCTATGAGAAAAAGAGAGGAGTGGATGGAAAAGTGCAAACTTTTAAAACTGGGCTTGTTGCAAAAGGGTTTACTCAAAAAGAAGGGATCGATTACGAGGAAACCTTTTCGCCAGTAGCTATGCTTAAATCCATTAGGATTCTCTTATCCATTGCTGCTCATTACGTTTATGAGATTTGGCAAATGGATGTCAAGACGGCTTTTCTAAATGGAAGTCTTGATGAGTGCATCTATATGGCACAACCAGTTAGTTTCATAAAAAGTGGCAATGAGCACATGTGTAAATTAAAGAAATCCATTTATGGATTGAAACAAGCTTCTAGAGCATGGAACACTTATTTTGACGCATCGATTAAAACCTTCGGTTTTGATCAATATGAAAATGAATCTTGTGTCTGTAAGAAGTGGGATGGAGATAAAATTATATTTGATATTTTGCTCATAGGATATAATGTGAGCATGTTAAATTCAGTAAAGCAATGGTTGTCCTCACGTTTCAATAAAAAAGACTTGGGACAGGCGACACATATCCTTGGGATCAAGCTTATGCGAGATCACAAGTGAAGGATATTAGGCTTATCCCAAGAACTTTATATTGATACTATTCTCACCAGGTTTAGCATGCAAGATTTTAAGAAAGGCTTTCTCCCTTTTAGACATGGAATCTCTCTATTGAAAGATCAGTCCCCGAAAACGACTGATCAGAAAGAAAAGATGAAGGCGGTCCCTTATGCTTCTGCAGTAGGGAGTCTCATGCATGCTATGCTATGTACTAGACCTGATATCTGCTTTCATGTTGGCATGGTTAGTAGATTTCAATCTAACCCAGGACGAGAACACTGGATTGCCGTTACATATAATCAAGTACTTGAAAAGGACTAGGGATTATATGTTGATTTATCACTCAGGTGATCCTGCACCCATTAGCTATACTGATTCAGATTTCCAGTCAGATAGAGATTCTAGAAAATCTACCTCAGGATATGTTTTTACCCTAGGAGTGGAGCCATAAGTTGGAGGAGCATCAAGCAATCATGTGTCGCTGATCCCAGCATGGAAGCCGGATATGTGGCTATAACGACCCGGCCGGTTGTTTTTGGAATTTACGCCCCGATCCCCCATTAAGTGCTTCCCCTAAGTTCATTTCTGCTATTTTGGTTTGCCGGGACGTTCGGTGTTGGGATTCAGAGTGTTTTGGGACACTTANGGTTCAGGATGCATTGGAGAAGGTCAAGGTGATTCAGGACAGACTCCGTACAGCCCAGTCTAGACAGAAGAGTTACGCGGATAGGAAGGTTCGTGATGTTTCTTATATGGTTGGTGAGCGGGTTCTGCTTCGGGTCTCGCCTATGAAGGGCGTCATGAGGTTTGGAAAGAAAGGAAAGCTGAGTCCGAGGTTTATTGGCCCTTTTGAGATCTTGAGGCGAGTTGGGGAGGTTGCTTATGAGCTTGCCTTACCTCCCAGCTTGGCCGGAGTTCATCCGGTATTTCATGTTTCGATGCTCCGGAGGTATCGCGGTGATCTGTCGCACGTGTTGGATTTCGGTTCAGTCCAGTTGGACAAGGATCTATCCTATGTTGAGGAGCCAGTGGCTATTTTAGGCAGGCAGATCAGGAAGTTGAGGTCAAAGAACATAGCTTCAGTGAAGGTTCAGTGGCGGGGTCAGCCGGCCGAGGAGGCGACTTGGGAGACCGAGCAGGATATGCGCAGCCAGTACCCTCATCTTTTCACTTCTTCAGGTATGTTCTCTATGCTCGTTCGAGGACGAACGGATGTTTAAGTGTAGGAGGATGTAACGACCCGGCCGGTCGTTTTTGGAATTTACGCTCCGATCCCCCATTAACTGCTTCTCATAAGTTCATTTCTGCTATTTTGGTTTGCCGGGACGTTCGGTGTTGGGATTCGGAGTGTTTCGGGACACTTAGTCCCTAAATGAGAGCTTAAGAATTGAAAAATGTTCCGTAATCGGAACAGTGTGAAGAAGACCTCGGAATGGAAATCCGATGGTTCCGTTAGCTCCGTTAGGTGATTTCGGGGTTGGGAGCGTGTTCGGAATGTATTTTGGAGGCTCGTAGCTCATTTAGGCTTGAAATGCCGAAGTTTGAATTTTTGAAGTTTCCGGTCCGATAGTGAGTTTTTGATCCGAGGGTCGGATTGGAATTCCGAAAGTTGCAGTAACTCCGTCATGTCATTTGGGATGTGTGTGCAAAATTTCAAGTCATTCGGGCAAGGTGTGGTTTGGTTTTTGATTGAAAGTGTGTTTTGTTGGAATTTGAAGTTCTTAGGCTTGAATCTTTGATTTAATCGGACTTCCGGTGTTGTTTTAGGTGTTTAAGGATTGGTACAAGTTTGAATAAGGTATTAGGTGGTATTGGTGCTTTTGGTTGAGGTCCAGGGGGCCTCGGGATGATTTCGGGTGGTTAACGGGGAGATTTTCGAAGTGTTGCAGCAGCTGGTTCTTTTCATCTTCTGGTATTTTCGCTTCTGCGGCTTGGGAACCGCAGAAGCGGAGCCGCATAAGCGGCTGGATCATCGCAGAAGCGGTTTGGGGCAGAGTTTCCAGGCGTCGCAGATGCGGCCGTTTGGCGTTTAGTTGGAACCGCAGAAGCGGTGGATAATCCGCATAAGCGGAACCGCATAAGCGGTTGACTGGACCGCAGAAGCGGATGTGGTCGTTTAGTGAGAGTCGCAGAAGCGGCTCACTTTCCGCATAAGCAGGACCGCAGAAGCGGCCCCTTGTCCGCAGAAGCGGAAATCCCTTGCAGCAGCTGGTTCTTTTCATCTTCTGGTATTTTCGCTTCTGCGGCTTGGGAACCGCAGAAGCGGAGCCGCATAAGCGGCTGGATCATCGCAGAAGCGGTTTGAGGCAGAGTTTCCAGGCGTCGCAGATGCGGAGGCAATTCCGCAGGAGCGGCCTCGCATCTGCGAGAAAATAGCCGCAGATGCGGCCGTTTGGCGTTTAGTTGGAACCGAAATCCGCATAAATGGAACCGCACAAGCGGTTGACTGGACCGCAGAAGCGGATGTGGTCGTTTAGTGAGAGTCACAGAAGCGGCTCACTTTCCGCATAAGCGGGACCGCAGAAGCGGCCCCTTGTCCGCAGAAGCGGAAATCCCTGGGTAGAAATAGAAATTTCGAGGGTTTGAGTTCATAAGTTACAAAAATCAATTGAGAGCTCGGTTTAAGGCGATTCTGAGTGGGAGCTGAAGTGAAGATCACTTGGTAATGTTTCTTTGGTCCCTTCTTGTTATATTTCATCATTATATAGTTAAATCCACCATTAGAATTCGAATTCAAGGTCAAAATTTGGGGAAATATTGGAAGAAACTTCATAGACCTAATTATTGAGTTTTGAGTGGGCAATTGACCTCCGATTTGGGAGATTTTTATATGGTTAGACTCGTGAGAGTACGAGGGTTCTGAAAATGTGAAAATTATTCGATTCCGAGATGTTGGTCTGAGGGGCATTTTGGTCATTTTACCTATTTTCGCGTCCTAGCTTTAAATTTAATAGTGGAATCAGTTGTTTGCAATATTACTTACGATATGTAATTGAATTGAATAGATTTGGGCCATTTGGAGTCGGATACTCGTGGCAAAAGTGTGATTTCGAGTTGATTTTGGTGCCGATTCGAGGTAAGTGGCTTGTCTAACCTTGTGTGGGGGACCTTTCCCCTTAGGATTTGTTAATTGTTGATTTGAGTGCCTTGTACGCGAGGTGACGGGCGTGTACTTGAGCCAATTGTTGGAAATCCGGTTTTTCTTAAGATATTGAGATTGAGTTCCTTTCATATTTGCTTTATTCTACTTGCAATTATAACTTGTGCTAGATTAGGAAAGCATGTTTAGTTGATTTAACTTGCCTAATTGCTTAAGTTGCCTTAACTGTACTACGTGAAGCATGCTAGGCCAGTACTACCTGTTGCTTGTCTTTTGTACTTCGTTTCCGTGTACCTTCTGGTTGTGATTGCGCATTTACATTGGGACTACGGATGTGGGATTCCGGTAGCTCCCCCCCTTGTTTGTTTACTTTGGGACTACGGGTTCGATTCCCGGTAGATCCCCCTGCACTTTTACTTTGGGACTGCGGGTTAGATTCCCGATAGATCCCCCTGCACATTGATAGTTGGGCTACGGGACGGTATCCCGGGAGATCCTTCGGATATACACATATGATGGACTACGGGACGGTATCCCGGGAGATCCACTGGACAGTTGAGAAAAAGACTACAGGACGGTATCCTGGGAGATCCTCATTGTTACCATTGGTGTTGAGCTGTACTTATTCTGTGGTTGTTCCGTTCTTGTGTATTTGCTATTGCCTTGCTTAATCTGTCTTATATCACTGCTGTATTTATTATTTCTGTTAGATTATCATACTGTTAATAATTGTATTACTATATTTTGTCTCAGTATGGCCCTGACCTTCCTCGTCACTACCCAACCGAGGTTAGGCTTGGCACTTACTGAGTACCGCTGTGGTGTACTCATGCCCTTCCTGCGCATGTTTTTTTTCATGTGCAGATCATCCAGGTACCTCTACTCAGGCGCACTATCAGTGAGCCAGGAGGACTACGGAGACTTCGAGGTAGATCTACTGCGTCCGCAGACCGACGAGTCTCCCTCTTATTCTATCTTTAGTACTTAGTTTTTCCTTCTTTCGGTTGTTAGAAATTCTGGTCTTTGGAACCTTTACTATACACTTCTGTAGCCTATTTTGCCCGTGAGTTTTCGGGTTTTGGGAATTGTTTAGACTTGTGATATTGAGTTGTACTTGCCAAGCGGCATTCAGTACAGTTTCCTTAGATATTTGAATTGATTTTCTCTATTTTTCCGCAATTATTATATTTCCACAAATGTTAGGCTTACCTGGTCATGGGGACCAGGTGCCGTCATGACATGTTCACGGTTGGTGAACTAGGGTTGTGACAGTGGCTCCATCTGAGGCAGCTAAAGAGGCTGTTTGGCTCAGGAACTTTGTAAAAGAGATTAATGTTGTTCCTTCGGTTCAAGCACCGATTGTACTTTATTGTGACAATAGTGGTGTAGTTGCAAACTCGAAGGAACCAAGAAGCCATAAAAGAAGTAAGCATATTGAGCGTAAATATCACTTCATTCGGGACATAACTCAGAGACTTAGTGTCGAAATTGAGATAAGACAACCAAAATCTTGGTTCTGGGAGCAAAGTTTCATCGAGTAGTAGTAACGATATTAATAAGCAAGAAGATAAAATATTATTGAGCTTTGAATAGTATATAGCATAAGCTTGTCAGAAAATTCGTGTCACTTATAATGGTTGTTGAACTCACTATTTATAGTTGCTCATAGGGAATAAGGTCCTAGGATCAAGCCCCTCTTAAATGACAATTAGGGGGGCCGTTGAAGAATGTGTAACGGCAGGCTATGAATGCCATATTTTTTTGTAACGGGTTACATACTTAATGCTATAGAATATTCTCCATTAAATGTTACCGGGTGACACACATTTATTTTGTCTTTGTGAGCAACATTCCCTTCGGGAACCAGCGAGATTGCTGCCCTTGGACTTGATTTCCATTTGCCTCGCTTTCCATCTGCCTTCAGCTCCATGTGTCACTTTATTATGCGAGAATTTAATATGAATATATTTTACCATATACAGATAGTCCCCCTGCTTTTCGGTGGCACATCCTTGTATCATGGGGAAGTTGGTAAAGATACTAATACCTCTCTGAAAAGTCTCTAACGCTTGATTAGACGCACGTCTCTCCGCATCTAATGCCCCAAACACGCGTCATCCCATTATACAGCAATACTTTCCCCGGTTCTCGAGGTAATCATGGCCATGATTTTAGCCGCCTATTCCTTTACTTATACATTTTAACCTTCTTCTTTTACACTTCAGAATTTTCTAAACACTCTCAAACTCTCTTTACTCAACTCACATTTATTTTCAACTTCCTTTAGTCTTCTTCTTTAGAGAAAAACCCTTACTTCCTTCTGATAACTATGGCCTCTTCCAAAAATTCAAGTTCTTCAAAGAACAAAGAAAATACTGATGTTGCTGCTCCTCCTACGGTGAGCACCATTATCCCTAGAAAGCTTACTACAACTAAGGACTTCGGAGAGAAGTACACTTCTGCTAACTCCCCCACATGGGTTGTTGGTGTATATCCTTCTTCCATCCGTCCTTCTAGCATCCCTATTGTGAAGGAATACTGTCGATTTCAAGATTTGAACATCATCGCTCCTGAACTAGAGAAGCGGGTAACCTTCTCCAAGAAGGGTTTTACGTACGTTTACACGTACCCCTTTACTTTGGGCCAGTTCTCATTGAGCGGGTGGCTTGACTTTGTTATCTTGGAGTTTTGCTTCTGTTACCAAATCTGCTTGGCATAGGTGAGCTCTTCTGTATAGCGAACGGTCGCCTTTCTTCGGCGTCTATGCCAGGAGTGGGGTATGCCAGAAGACGGGGGAAGAGTTATCCTTGGCTCGACTGATGAACCTTTATTCCACCAAGATTTTTCGTGGGAATAAGCTTCAACAAACATGGTCACCATGCTTTTTTGACCAGCATGGACGATGTCAATGACCGTGGATGGATGGAGCGGTTCGTTGCAATTGCCACTAGGGACATCATCCCGGCCACAACTCCATCCTTTTCTAAATCATGGAATCGTTCTCCTAAGTTCAACGTCTGTCTTTACTTCTAGTTAAAGATTGTCCCCTGCTATTATTGATCCTTCTTCTTTCATTATTTCAGCAACTCGATGGACACCACCAAGGGTTGAAGGCTTGGACTAGTGGGTCTAGAAGATTTTGGACGTCACTACGCCTGAGACCCGCCAGTGGAAAGAACTGGACCTTAAGTATGGGTGGAAGGAAAAATATCATGGTAGGTTAAGTTATCTTGTTTTTCTTTACGAATGGGAAAACTGGTTAACTTTTCTTTTCTGTTGAGTTCAGGTCTTCTTCAGGGCTCTGTTACCATCCCCTAGGAGGATGTTTTGGCTGATCCTGCTGATGTGACAAGGTTGCTGTAGGAGGATTTTACCCGAACGGGTGTCATCGAGCTTGCTTCCGGTGCAAGTGCTTCCTCTCGGTGTCCCCGGCCGGAGAACAAGCAACAAAAAGGCAATGTTTTTCTGCGATCGAGAGCAAGAAAAAGAAGGCGATGAGCACTGCGCCCAAGCCAGCCGCAGACATTGTGGTGATGGATGACGATGGAGGAGCCAATGATAAGGGGGCTTCTCTACATAGAAGACGATGACCTTCATAAGATCAAGAGAATGCTCAATCTATTGAGCTAGTTATGCCAACCGAGGACGACGTCCAAGCGCTCTGAGGGAATATGATATAGTGGAAGATGCCAACTCTCGCTTCCGAGTCCCAATCGCTGTTCCTGGTACCGTGAGGCTGGGTACCAGGTCTCTTCTATCTTTAGTTGATGAGCAACAAACAACTAGCACTACTTTTGTTGTAGCTGCTTCTGAACCTACAATGCCATTAACTTCATCTCCCTCTTCGTCAACTTTTCCTTCGCCACCAACAACTGCTACATCATCTCCACAGACCGTAGTCGTCTGAGATGAGGATGTCCCTCTTCCCCAGTCCCAAGTTCATGGGAATTTGGGACATAACTATTCAGCCCCCTCCGAAGATCCTAAGAGGAGGAGGAGTGTTTCCTTCTCGGTTTCTACCAGATGCCATCTGTTGTCCCGGCCGGTGGAACTTGCTAATTATCTGAAGCCTCTGGCTTTAGAGAATGATTGGAATAAAATACAGTCTCTCTTGGGAGAGTGTATGGTAAACAATGCCATGCACAATGCAGCGACAGTATGATCTTTGTTCTTTCTGTTGTTCCTTCTATCTTTGTTATGGCAGGGTTTTTAATTTGTACTTCTATTTTGCAGGCTAACTTCCTTGCTTTTGAGGGCCTTCAGAGGTTGATCCTTGACAAAGATAAAATCACCTCCGAGTGGGATCAATTACTGGCCGAGCGGGATCTGTGAATACCTAATTTTTGCTTGCTTCTAATTCTCCTACAAATATAAATATTTGGATGATTTTTGGTTATTTGTGTATTTTTATTAGCATTCCTTTATTAAAAATACCAAAAATATTTTTTACCTTTTATTTTTGTATTTTAGTTTGCATATTTAAATTATATATCCCAAAAAAATTTTCTTTCTACTTGTATTTTTTTTCTAGGACTAAATAAGATAATTAGGGGTTAAGGTATTGGGCTAGTATATTTTAATTGAAATTGAGCCAAATTGGCCCAAAATTAGAAGCCCAAACAGCTCACAAACCCAGTCCCATGGGGCTGCCATGGGCGGGTCCAAACGACGTAGTTTTGGATCAAAACTACGTCATTTTGGTTAAGTGACAGAGACTAAATCTCATCCATCCATAGCCCCTTGAACCAACAGTCTGAATTTGATCTTTATTCTAAGTATTTAACACCTAAAGAAGCCGAAATTTGCCCTTATTTTGCCCTATTATCTATTTCCCTCCTCTCACTTGCCATCTCTCCTCCCCTCTCTCTCTCTCTAACCCCTCTCTTAAGCTGCCGCCTCCTCCACTGCCACCACCGTGCGCCGCCGGTGGTGCTCCAAACACCACCAAACTTCCACCCTTTCCTCGTCCCTTCATTCTTTACTCATATCCGAACCCCAAATCCTTAAATTCCATCTCAATCTCCATGAATCTTTTAAAAAACTGAAACCCTAGCCGCCTATTTCTCCTCAAATTCGTCAAGTTTGAGACCTCACCACTACTTAATACCTACATGGGTGTGTAGTTCTTTCCCTAATCTACTGTTCTTTCTTGGTTTGAAGTCGAAACTCTGGTGGCTAAATTCCAGCGCGTTGCCGGTCACTTCTACTTTGGCTCGAACGAGCCTTTCTTATTGCTGAGTTCGTTATAGGACTTCAGTTTGATTGGAGTTGATAGTGACGGGCCATCAACAAGAAGAGCACGTCCAACGTCAAAACTTCATCCATCACTGCCCAAATCGCCACCACAGCCGCACCACTACTATCTCGGCCATTCGAGTTTCTTGTGTCCCTTTTCTTTTTCTTTTTCTTTCTGTTTCATTGTAGTTTGCTTAGGTCTAAATTTCAGATTTTTCTTCTTTGTTCGTTCATGTGTTTTATGTATCTTCAGTTAGTCGTTAGTTAGTATAGAGTCAGTAATGATTAGTTGTCGCTCGTTGATTTCAAATTATTGTGTTGTTCGGATTCCTATGTCATAAGTCCTGATAGTGGTGTTTGAAGTTAGTTTTAGATTCAAGTTTGTAAATTTTAGCTTCAATTGCAGTTTTTGTTATTTCACGTTTAATTCATCGTGCTAATTAACTGATGTTTCATCATTTTTCAACAAAATCGCTGGTCAGTTTAGTTAAATTGAAGGTTTAAAGTTTATTTTTCATGTGATTGTTATTCACCATGGTTAATTCATGTTAAACATGGTCTGTTGATATAGTTAGACATTTAACTAAGATAGTCAGTCACTCCTTAGATTCCTCGGTTGTTGGATTTTTGTTGTAGTTGATCGTTCGCTCAATTAGGATCGTTTTGTTTGAAACGAACATGTTTCGTGGTTGAATTTAACATCAAGTTAAAGCGTTCTTAATATATATGTGGTGTGCTTTAGTTTGGTTCAACTTAATTGTTTGAGTTTTGGTTTGTTGGTAAAGTTCTGCCCTTTTACTACCAGATTTGGCCAATCGAAGTCTGGTTTGGGATCTATTTCTGCTGAATGAATGAATTAAAGATAGAAGGGAAGGGTAGTAAGGGGGTACTTGAGTGTAGGGCCTTTGTTTGGTATCTTTTACTGTTGAGGACTGTTTTGGAGTATAATACTCCAAAAGACTGTCCAGATTTGGTGAGAAAAACTGTTCATTGGACAAAATTCTAGTTTTAGACAGATTTTTGGTCAAAAATCTATCATTTTGGACAGATTTTTGGCCAAATAAAATCTGTCCCAAGAGTCCTTCTCCTCTCCTGTAAAGAGGAAGTCTTTCTATACTATCTTAGACATATTGAGAACATCTTTTACACTCTAAAAGAACCGAAAGCTTGAGAACTTTGAGTGATTTTTCGGAGAGGCAAAAACTTTGTAAGCTTGGTTCTTAAAGTGCAAAACTTTTAAGAGAAACAAAGGGGTTTTGTAAGCATTTTCTGGTGTTACTAGTGGCTAGTTTCAACTGCTTTGCTGGGTATTCTGGTTCATTTTCTTGAGTTCGAAAGTCTGCTGGTTGTTGGCTGTCTTTTACTGTGTTGATGCCCATATTAACTGTTATTATGCTGTGATCTGGAAAGAGTTGATTTGCTGAATTTTTTTTCTTTCTGGTGTCCATGTAACTTCCAGACTATGTAAACTCTCTAAATCAAGTTGGAATGAAAGATAGTGATGTTGGAAAATATTAGTAGTGTGATTCGTTTATTGTGATTCATTTTTACATGCTCTTAGATGTTGGATAATATTATGTCTATATGTTAGTAATTCTGTGACAAACATCTTTAATCTTGCGTCAAAGTTTTGGATATAATGTCATTTGGCCATCATTTGCCTAGTTGTGTGAAAGGAGTATGTATTAAATTTTGAGCCTATGTAAGTAGGGTCTAGCCTTGAGTTTTTTTTTATATTTAGTTTTATGATTATCCCTTTGTTGTTGCAAAGTTAAACCCTTTCATTGATTAAAGTTTAAATAACCTTGATTATTTCCTCAAAAGGGTTATTTTAGTAAGGTGGTTAAGCTGTAATTAGAAGGTGATTATTTCTATAAACTTATTTTGTAAATAGATGGCTATGGATTGCAAATGGCAAGATAAGGCCAGGTATGTAATGTGGCCGTGGCTCTAAAAGGCCACTGTCTGCAGACTTGAAGTCCAAGAGCACATGGGCCTCTAGGATTTTTTCTTGGAAATGAGACCGTTGGTTTTATCAGCCCAAAATGGGCTGCCTCATTTTAGTATCACCACAAGCTCACATTTTACTAGTTTTAAACAATGTAAGTTAGTAAGAAAAAAAATCTTCTTACACTACTCTCATCTTTTAAGCTAGTGATCATAATAAATGCAATGCCATTTCAATTTGCCATAGACTACTCATTTTGAATATGTAATTATTTTTCTTAAAATAGAAAACAAACCATCAATCTATAAATAAAAAAAATGCTTTTCTTCTTTGATTAATTCCATAACATAGTTTCAAATGTTAGTCAATTCTTTTTTTTAGGATAACAATAGTAATAGTCTAGTTAAGTTTCAAAAAAATGAAGTGAAAGATTTTTTTTTAAAATATTGACGTCGCCTTTTTTTTAGTCCATTAAAAAAACTCAACAAAATTAGATGCTTTATTTATTCATAAAGAAGACTCAATCACCTAATGACGAAGTATTTTATTTTAATAAAGATAATTAATTTTGTATTAACTGATGTCGGGAAGACTCATTTCGGGACAAAGACATAAATAAAATGATAAGGTCATGAGGATACGTCTTGTCCCCAATTATTTCAAATATTAAAAGTTTTATTTAACTTCGAGTAGGCTCTACTATTAGCTGCGACAATGAACCAAAGTCGGGGATACTCATCTTGGTTAGTGTAAGCTAGGGTTGGGGATACTTGTCCTAGTTTGAGATTAATAAAGTCATCAATAATAAAAGCGGACATAGGCAAACATGAAAATAAAATAAAGTGCAGTTTATTTAAAATTAAATTAAAGCCAGATGTAGTCAATAAAGCGACCGTGCTACAACCACGGGACTCGAGAAATGCCTTTCACCTTCTTTCCGGTCAACAAAATTCCTTACCCGGACTTTGTTTTCACAGACCAATAATACAAGAGTCAAATCTTCCTTTGACTAGGGATTCAAATAAAAGGTGGCTTGGAGCACCCAAAAATCAATTCCAGGTGGAGACTTTGTAAATAAAATAATCCCTACTCAAATTTGTCACTTTAATTGGAAAAACTATTCAACCCACAATAATCCATAATAAATATCTTCTTTCGGGGGTAAAAAGGGGTGTGACAGCTTTGGCGACTCTGCTGGGGAAAACCAGAATTCGAGATTGTGCAGGTTGTCTTTTTATTTGGCTTTATTAATTTTGTATATATTATGATTTATTTGTGCCTAATGTGCTACCTGTCCATTTTTTTACCGCTTTGATATTGTGTTGAACTATATATATAAATTGTCTTCTCACGCACCCCCTTTAGGTCTTCTTGAAATTAAAATTGGGCATTTGCTTGACATATTTCTTAGAGATAGCCGAGGTGCTTCTCACCCGGTGAAGGATATTAGTCACACATGTTTTAGGCCGGGAGCACCACCAGCTAAGCCGGAAAGCAATGCTACCGGTACGCTGACCCTCCTCGGCTCGAGTTGTCCGCTCGAGTAAGCCAATCTAGATACCTTCTCCACTAGGATTTAAACCTAGTAACAAACCTCATGCCGGATATCCCTAGTAGGTTCGCTTTATTTGCATCACGTACATTTGACTTAGCTAAGCTTATGTGCTACTTGCTACATCATTTGGAAGGCTTGCTTGCGTTGTTGACCGGCTTTAGAAAATTAGTTGTGCGGAAATTAAAAAAAAAATCATTCTCCTAGTTTACTACAGATAATCCTTTTTACCAAAATTTTGTAGTAGTTTGGCGTGAGGTGTAAAGATTAATTTTCATAAAAATCAAAAGAGAAAAATACTCGGTTTCACCGAACTATGCGAGTTTGAATATCACCGGATGTGAGATACGTAGGCAACCTCCATCCGGTTCAGTCCATATTTTCCAAAAAAAGAGAGCATAGTGCATAAAATTTTCCAAAAAAAATGCTAGTTTTGGTCACCTTTTATTGTTTTACCTTTGTATTCCAGCCGTTTTGCCAAGACAACCATAAAATCTTCCTCGAAAGTACTGAAGGGCCATTTTTGTAAAATAGCGATTTTGCCCATCTTTGTTCGCTTTTTACCATTTTTCCCTTATGTCCGACCATTTTTTGTCGAGATAGCTTAAAACCTTCCATGGGAGTGCCGAAAGGCTGTTTTCGCAAAAATATCCATCTTATCTAGTTTTGTCTGGTTATGTTAGCCGAGACAGTGTTTGAACCTCTCTCGGGAGTACTGAAGGGCCGTTTTTTGTTAAAATCGTCATTTTGTTTATTTTATCTCTATGCTTGGCCGTTTTTGCCGAGACATCCTTTAAGCCTTCTGTGGAAGTATCAAAGGGTCATTTCCGTAATAATAGCCATTTTCCTACTTTTTTGTCTGCTAATTTCAAAAAATAATAATGAAAATAGAACGGGTCCTAAATTGGCTTTTAAAAAAAGTATAATCAGAATTTCATATAGTTTAGGTAAGTCCTGACCCCTTTTTTATCTTATTCTTAGGTTGACCATGAATTCTCCAAAAAGAAGAAGTCAGAAAAGGGTAAGGGACGAGACACCTCCTATGTTCTTGATAAGAGATAAGACCCTGAGTAGTCTCTGTAATTGGTGGGATAGTTTTTCTACGTTGAGAACGGAATCAAGTATTTAAGCATCTCAAGTTCCTCCCAAACATCATGGGAATTAAGCCTAACAGAGATTTAATCGAGGCCCTAGTGGGTTTTTGGGATCCCGTAAACAATGTCTTTAGGTTCAAAGATTGTGAAATGACGCCTACATTGGAAGAATTAGGTGGGTTTACCGGATTGGGGAGAGACCTTCTTAGGAAAAAACCTGCTGCCCTGAGAAAATTTGGTGTGAACAAATTTTTGAAGAAGTTATGCCTCCGTCGAATTGCAATGGGTTTCTTGGACAAAGGTTAGGTTCCATTGGAATATTTCTATGATAGATTTGGGGACGAGAAAGGGTTTGAGAACTTCTCGGACACGGAATTTGTCAACCAATTGAGTTACGACGCCTAGAGGGTGTTGAGAATCTTCGCGTTCATGATATCATTTCTGGGGATCATGGTCTTTCCAGAGCGTGGTGGGCGCATCAGAATTCGATTAGCTGCGATAGTCTCATTTTTGTGAAGTAGCGAGGATCATACCATTCCTCCCATGATTATAAGAGATATTTTTCGAGCTTTGACCCGCTACCAAGAGGGTGAAGATTACTTTGAAGGTTGCAACTTCTTGCTCCAGATGTGGTTCATGGATCATCTTTTTCGTCGTCCTTATCAGGTAGACCACCGTACTTGTTGGGGTAATCATGTTGGCTAGTATAATGCTAGATTGAAGAGCGAGTTAGAGATTCCTAGTTTTCCAGAAAGTGTCCAACATTGGAGGGAGTATCTTCACTCTTTAACAGATGATCAGATTACATGGAATTATCCTTGGTTCACCGCAGAATATGTCATCTATAAGTCATCTTGCCATCCGTTTCTGATCTTGATGGGGCTTCGTATCAACCATATGCTCCCATGAGAGTTCTACGTTAGTTGGGTCACAAACAAATAGTGCCCCCGGTGGAGACTATGGAAAACTTTATCTAGGAAGCAACATCAGAGGATCCCATTCGTGAAGCTTACGCTCAAAGTGTTTGGAATGGCACTAAGATACTCGAGCGTGGCACCATGGTGGCAGATCGAGAATGGGGTGAGCTGAATCCTTCTTATCTTGAGTGCTTCTATAATCAAGATGCTCTCGGAGATAGACCAGGGACAGTCGTGAAGAGCACCGCTGAGTGGGAGGCTGAGATTCGAAACAGAGTTGGGCTGGCTGTGGAAGAGATGAAAAGGGGTTATGAATCTACCTTTGGAGCACTGCAAGAAGAGTTTGGCATCGTTAAAATAGACAGAGATTTGTTGTTTGATACTTTTGAGAAAGATAAAGCTTAGTGGGCACGAGAGAAGCAAGCACTCAAAGCCCAAATTCAAAAGAAGAACATAGTCACAACCGCTCAACAACAAGAAGAGAGAGAAGACCAGTTCAAGGTAGTCCGTGATCATGAGCGCAGGAGTTACGCTCCACTAATTTAAGGTCTAAGGGATCAGTTAGAGGGAGTTGAATGTAGTAAGGAGCGCTAGATCGCCGAGATTGAAATAGAAAGACACCACTACCAAAAGGTGATCAATCAGTTAGAGGGGGAGTCACTAGAAGTTCGGCACCAGAGAGATATGTCCTTGGAGCGCGAGCATGATGCGCTGGATCTAGCCGAAACTCGTGGTTAGCAAAATCAAGTGTTGCATTTGGCTCAGGAGCACATTAAGGGAAAGATCCTCGAGGTAGCCACATATACCTCCTGAGCTTGCAGGAGTTACCAGGGTATGACGCCCGAGTAGTTTGCAGAAGTATCATTGAGCGTCGCCCGTCACATATCTGCAGATTTAGAGAGGATATACCGTGACGTTGGGGGTCAGCCGCAGGAATAAGCTCCATGACTACAGTAATGCTGGTGGATTCTCCTGAAGAATTTTAGATCTTCTTTTAGCTGGCAGTCTACTTTGACTGTTCCTTTGAGTCTGTAAGAGTCTTTTGTTGTTTTGAGTCTTGTTATTTTGCCTTTTATCTTAAAAAGTCTGTTTGAGTCAAATCTAGTCTTGTTTAAGTGTTTATCTTTATGTATTCTTGTTTTTGAGTCTTGTATCAGAAAAAATTTGAAAATCAAGGAAAAAGATTTTGTCTTAGAAAAATTCAAAAATCATCCAAAGAGATGTTGTTTTGTAAAAAAAAAAGGTCATGGCCCTGAACTACGTAATGATCTGATTCATGCCGCGACATGATACTTAGGCAACCCCCAAAAGGTTTGAGCAAAATATTATTCAACGAAACTAAAACGAGGGATGGAAATGAGACAAGTGAAAAGAAAAGCGAAAAAAAGAGAGAAGAAAATAAGAGCGTCAGTAAGCAGCAACCTATTAAGCCGGAATGAAACATGAAGCCTTCCAAAAGCATGTTAGAAATGGTGACAAAGTTAGGAACATGGCATATTACGTGTGATTCATATATGTAAAATGCTTAACCCTAACATGTTTTTTGTCTCTTATATCTAGTAAGATTAAGGTGGTTGGTTTGTGGTAAACTGGCAACACATCGTTACTTCACCAGATCTAAGGGAAAGGTAGCAATGACTAACAATGATGAAATCGAGTTGGTCGGTGACGACCCCCAAGGTCAGCTAGTTGAGCAAGAGTTAGAGGAAGTAAGAAGATTGAAACAACAACTATCTCATATGTATCCGGCTTGGGTCTTCGGTCAGCCTTCGCCTCAAGGACCCTCAGAAGGAACTTCCACCGTACCCCTGGACACTCAACCACCGCTCCATGCAATGAGCTATCACATTTTACCACCAGGGTATGTGCCAAACTACAGATTTCATGCCACCCCTGGTACCTCTAATGTGTGACCTCCAACCACACCGATCAGGAAACCCCTCTTGTCGTGTTTGGTGCGCCGATATATAAAATCCCGCCACCACCTTATGTGACAAGGCCAAACAACGAGCCACCATCTCATGTTTATGATGGACAATACTACTCTCCAAATATGTCTTTCAGGGTCTTGGCTCCATACAATCAGACGGGTGAGCCATATGAGATGGCTAGGAAAATGAAAAGTCTTGAACAGAACATAAAGAACACACAGGGACTAGGTGGTCACAAAAGTGTTTCATTCAATGATCTATGCATGTTCCCTCACATCCATTTGCCACCAGAGTTCAAGACCCCAAAATTTGAGAAATATGATGGACACGGCGACCCTATCACCCACTTGAAAAGGTACTGCAACCAGCTGAGGGGTGCAGGTGGAAAAAAAGAATTGCTGATGGCTTATTTTAGGGAAAGTCTTGTGGGTAGCCTCCGAATGGTTCATTGACCAAGATATCTCTCACTGGCATGCCTGAGATGACATGGACCATGCCTTCATCAAACAATTCCAGTATAACATAGATATCGCACCAGATCGCAATTCCCTGTCCAATATGAAGAAAAAACCAACTAAAAGCTTTAGGGAATATGCCATCAAGTGGAGGGAGCAAGCGGCTAGAGTTACGCCACCCATGGATAACCACGAGTTGATCACTGTTTTTCTAGAGGCTCAAGAGCCTGATTACTTTCAGAACATGATGTTCCCAATGGGTAGACCTTTTGCAAAAGCAATCAAAATAGGGGAGATGGTCGAAAATGGCCTCAAGACTGGCAAAATTGTAAGTCAAGCTACTCTCAAAGCCACCACCCAAGCTACCAAAATGGGTCGGGAGGTTTGGCAAATAGAAAGAAGAGAGATGAAGGGTCCATGATGACTTCGGGATCTAGGGAAGTTCAAAGAGGGGCATCGCACCCTTATGTGCAAGTTCAGCAGTGGCAATCCAACTATCCCCAACATTCTTATACTTCGCCAATTCCTTAATACTCTATGGGCCCAGTATAGTATACGGTGTTCAATGCTCATACCTATGCTCGGCCTCCCAATCAGCAGGTACGGGCACTAGCTCCAAGGATTCCCCGACCTCAACAGCAAAATTTTCGGGCACCCTACAATTCTCGTCCTAGGCAAGATTATGGTCGAGACAGAGGCCAGCAGAAAAATTCACTCCATTGGCTGAATCATACTCTAGTCTATTCCAGAAGCTAAAGCAAATGGGCGTGATTGGACCCATCGCTCCCCACCATATGCATCCAGGTTCACATGGATTTCAAGCAAATGCTAGATGTGAATATCATTCAGGTGCCCTGGGGCATGGAACTGATGATTGCTGGACTCTGAAAAGAGCCATAGAAAGACTCATTGCTGAAAAACTAATTGTAGTGAGGAATGGCAAGGACCCTCCTAATGTGACAAACAACCTGTTGCCAGCACACAATGATGTTCATTTTGGGGGAATGATTGGCCGAGATCGAGAATACAAGACGGTCGATCGAGCCGAAATGACAGTGGGAGCAATTCAAGAAGGAACAGGTGTGGAAGTAAGTCCAAGCCGAGATGTGCCATTGACTGTGAAAGGCGCCCAACGCTCAGAGAAGGCAACTTTATTTGTTCCAAAAATCTCGAGTTTGGAAGTTCGCTCCAATATTCCAAGCCCAAAGTTGTATCTCCTTGGAGGTCACCTTATCACAAGGCAGAACTGGGCGGCACAAAGGGTATAACAAAGCCGATCATAAACAGACCTGCCGTGCAACCCCCTGTGACAAACACGAAAACCATTCCTTGGAACTACAAAAAAACTATGGTGACCTATAAATGCAAGGAAATCATAGAAGAAGTGGGTGAAACCGGAGGTTTGACTTGGTTGGGGAAGTGTTACTCTCCAGAAGAGTTGAGGAAGGCCAAGCAAATCAGAGAAGGCCAATTGCCAATAAAAAAACCGGTCACTGAAGAAGAGGCAAAAGAGTTTTTAAAAAAGATGAAAGTTCAGGATTACTCAATCCTTGACCAGTTGAGAAAGACTCCTGCCCAAACCTCTTTACTATCTCTGCTCATACATTCAAAACAGCATGCCCGTGTACTAATCAAGATCTTGAACAAGGCATATGTGTCAGAGGAGACCACAATGAATCCGTTAGAGAAGATGGCCAACAGATTTTTTGAGGTGAACAGAAGCACCTTTACTGATGACGAGCTCCCTGAAGAAGGGGCCGTGCATAATAAGGCTTTACACCTGACTGTTAAATGTGAGGGTCACTACGTAAATCGAGTCATGGTTGATGGAGGCTCGAGCGTAGATGTATGTCCTCTCTCTACCTTGCAAAGAATGAAGATCAATACAGACAGAATCCGACCCAGCAATGTCCGCATTCGGGCTTTTGATGGCTCAGCGAGAGATACCATCGGGAAGATCAACCTCACCATGACGATTGGGCCAGTTGACTTTGAAATTGTCTTCCAAGTAATGGACATGAACACTTCATATAACTTTCTTCTTGGAAGGCCATGGATCCATACAACTCGAGTTGTGCTATCCACCTTGCATCAGATGCTCACGTTCGAACATGACAGGCAAGAGATTATTGTTCACGGAGAAGACGAATCATTCATTTATAAAGATCCGTTAATTCGGTGTATTAAGGCTAAGGAAGGGTACGAGTCCATTATCCATCAGGCTCTCGAAGTGGTTGTTGTGGACCATGTCGAGGAGTAAAAGCCCATTCTGCTTCCTCGTCTTCCTTCCACATCTGTAATGGTGGATGCACTTATGCTAAGACAAGGATATGAGCCAGGAAAGGCTTGGGGGCATCATTGCAAGGAATTTCGGAGCCTATTTCTCCGTTCAGTAAACAGGGTACTTTTGGTTTAGGCTTCAGACCAACACAAGCAGACGAAGACAAAGCCAAGCATCAAAAAACATGGATGGGTCTTGCAACAACCTATCCCTTACATTTTCTACACTTTTGTCAAGCCACGACTCCAAGAGGATCAAAATTCCTCAGTACAGGAAAACATTGATGAAATTTGCCATGGACTTAACCAGATATTTTCTGAAGTGAATATGATCCAGGCCGGTGAAGGCGCTAGTCGTGCCGATATGCAATTAATTGGCCCAAACACCACGCTCAACAACTGGGAAGCAACTCCTCTCCCCACAAGGAAGGAGTCTTGCTAGTTTGCTTTTGCAGCTTCTTTTTTGTATTTTGGGTTACTTTCAGGGTTGTAATCCAAACATCTCAGTATTATTTTTTGTTTTGATGTTAACCCTTCTATCCTTTCAAATTCAATGAAACACAATTCAATTTCGTATTAAGTTTTGTATCTTTTCCTTTTCCTAATTCCTGTCATTTTATTTCCATTTCAGTTTTGTTAATGTCGGCTTTAATAACATCACATGCATGCGGAATTCACGTCCAGATCTTAAAAGGTTGTCTAATTTCGAAACAATGCATCAAAAGGTTGAATATGATGAAGATGAGGCTGTTGAGGAAATAAAAAGAGAGTTGGAACAATTTGAAAACAAGCGTAAACCCAACCGAAATGAAATCGAGCCCATTAATATTGGAAGTCATGAAGAAGTTTAGAGAAACAAAGATAAGCATTCACACTGAACAAATAACTAGAGATGCCTTGATTCAAATTTTATTTGAATACAGAGATGTGTTTGCTTGGTCTTATGATGATATGCTGGGTTTAAGTGCTGATCTAGTGGTTCATAAGCTTCCTACGTATCCTGATTTTCCACCAGTCCCACAAAAGCAACAAAAATTTAAAACAGACATGAGTGACAAAATCAAAGAGGAAATAATGAAGCAACTAAGCGCCAATGTGGTCGGAGCTGTCCGATACACCACCTGGGTGGCAAATGTTGTGCATGTTCCAAAGAAGGATGGAAAAACTAGAGTCTGTATTGACTACAACGACCTAAAGAAAGCAAGTCCAAAGGATAATTTTCCTTTACCAAACATCCACATTCTTGTAGATAATTGTGGAAAGCATGAGATACAATTATTTGTGTATTGCTATGGTGGGTACCACTAAATTCTAATGGATGAGGATGATGCAGAAAAGACCGCTTTCAGCACTCTATAAGGTACTTATTGTTACAGGGTCATGCCATTCGATTTAAAGAATGCAGGGGCAACTTACATGAGGGCCATAACCACTATTTTTCATGACATGATGCACAAAGAGATTGAAGTATATGTCTATGATATCATCATAAAATGAAAGACACAGGCTGATCACGTGCGCGATTCGAAGAAGTTCTTTGAACGACTTTGAAGGTATGAACTTAAGCTTAATACAGCCAAGTGTTCACTTGGGGTTCCGTATGGGAAACTCCTCGGTTTTATAGTCAGCCGGAGAGGCATCGAATTGGATCCATCTAAGATAAAGTCCATTCGAGATCTGCCACCCCCGAAGAGCAAAAAGGAAGTCTTGAGTTTGCTCGGGAGGTTGAACTACATCAGTAGGTTCATTTCTCAGATCACAACCACGTGCGAGCCCATCTTTACGTTGTTGAAAAAGGATGCTTCTATCAAGTGGACGGACAATTGCCAAAAAGCTTTTGACAGGATCAAAGATTATCTGTCAAAACCCCCTGTATTGGTCCCACCTGAACCTGGTAGGCCTTTGTTTTTATATCTATTGGTGATGGATAATTTCTTTGGATGCCTTCTGGGGCAACATGATGCAACATGCAAAAAGGAACGGGCAATCTATTATTTGAGCAAGAAGTTCACCAATTATGAGGTTAACTACACCCTCTTAGAAAGGACATGTTGTGCCTTGACTTGGGTTGCTGAGAAACTGAGGCATTATATTTTGGCCTATACTACTTACCTCATATCCAGAATGGATCCTTTGAAGTACATCTTCCAAAAGCCAATGCCCACTGGTAGGCTCGCAAAATGGCAAATTTTGCTCACAAAGTTCGACATCGTCTATGTCACTCGCACCGAGATGAAAGCACAGGCTTTGGCAGATCATTTGGTAGAAAATTCTGTTAATCATGAGTACAAGCCACTTAGCACATAGTTCCCAGGCAAAGAGGTCAACTCAATAGAGGAAGTAGTTTCGGACGACAGCCATGTATGGAAAACATATTTTGATGGGGTTGTCAATATCAAAGGAGTTGGGATCGAGGCAATCCTCATCTCACCTATAGGACAATATTACCCTGCGGAGGCCCGACCTTGGTTCTTATACCAATAATATGGAAGAATACGAAGCTTGTATCATGGGTCTAAAAATGGCCCTCGATCTAGATGTGCATGAACTATTGGTTATGGGAGATTCCTACTTGCTTATCCGGCAAGCCCAAGGCGAATGGGAGACTCGAGACATCAAGCTTATTCCATACAGACAATGTGTGCAAGACCTGAGCAAAAGATTCAAATCCATCGAGTTCAGGTACATTCCTTGGTTTCATAATGAGCTAGTCGATGCCTTGGCTACTTTAGCCTCGATGCTAGCTCCCTTATCCAGGCAACACTCATATTGATCCACCAGATACCCAAGTTTGAAATCAACACGGTTACTGTAACACAATTGAGACAGAACCAGATGGTGAACCATGGTATCATGACATAATTCCTGAAAATAAGAGAATACCTAGAGCATGCCAAAGGAGATAAAAAGAGAACTATAAGGCGGCTCACCGGTGGTCTCTTCTTGAATGGGGAGATTTTGTACAAAGAACCCCATATTTAAACTTTTTGAGATGCATAGATGCCACAGAAGCTAAGTGGATCATGAGTGAAGTGCATTCGGGGGTGTGCGGACCTCACATGAATGGTATGTTTTGGCGAAGAAGATCCTGTGGGCAAGGTATTATTAGCTTACTATGGAGCGAGATTGCTTCAGTTTTGTTCGCAAGTGTCACCAATGCCAGATTCATGGTAATCTAGGACGGCGTGGTATGGGGATAACCAATCCATGCCTAGGATGACCTCAAAGTCGGTCATATCAAGCAATATGAGGTCTGCTCTAGTCTCGAAACCACAGAATGTGACCACACAGGATCGATAGATCCGATCCACAACCACAGAATTGCCCACAGGAGTGGACACATGAATAGGAGTACCCAAGGACTCACGAGAAATATCCAGAAAATGAGCAAACAGAGATGACACATATGAATAGGTAGACCCTGGATCAAATAGCACTGAAGCAACCCTACTGCAGACGGGAATAATACCTGTGATAATAGTATCTAAGGTCAATGCATCTGGTCTGGCCGGAATAGCATAGAATCTAGCTGGAGCACCGGCTGGCTGGCCTCCACCTGACTGAACAGTAGCTGGTTGACCTCTCCCTGCCTGACCTCCACCTCTAAGATGGCCCATACCAGTCTGTCCTCCGCCTCTGGCTGGCTGGGAAACTGGTGCTGTAATTATGGGCTGTTGACCCTGCTGCACTGCCTTGCCCCGAAGTCTAGGGCAGTATCTCCTCATATGACTAAGGTCTCCCCACTCGAAACAACCCCTCAGAGCGGTGACCTGCTGCCCTGATGTATGACCCTGATGGTCTGTAGACTCAGTGGAAAAGGCCTAAATAGCCGGTACGCGGTATGAACTCTCCGGTACGGCACTGAAGTAGGAACTAAAAGAACCCTAAGGACCTGAATACCCACTGGAAGAACCCTGGATAGCTGGCGGGTGGTAAGAACTCTCTGGAATGACGCTGAAATAGGGGCGCGCTGGAGCACCTCGAGGAGGTAGTGGTGCTGAATACGGGGGCATGCTGGGCTGACCCCTCCCAAACTAACCTCTGCCCCTAGCCGGGGCACCTCTAAACTCTCCGGAGAATTGGCCCTCTTGTCCTTCTGCATCTGCTCTCTACCTCTCAGACAGTAGCCCTCAATCCTCTGAGCAATCTCCACTACCAGCTGATAAGGAGTTCCCATCTCCACCTCTCGGGCCATGTTGGCCCTAATACCAAAATGCAACCCTGCAACAAACCTCGGCACCCTCTCCGCGTCAGTAGGAAGTATCATTAGTGCATGGCGGGAAAACTCAGAAAACCTCGCCTCATAGTCGGTCACCGACATCTGACCCTGCTCAAGCTGCTCAAACTGATACCGCAGCTCTTCCCTCTCAGAGGCCTCTTAGAGGGTGGAATATACCTATCCAGGAAAAGCTGTGTGAACTGACCCCAAATAATGGGAGGGGAACCCGCTGGCCTGCCAAGAACATAAGATTACCACCATCTATGGGCCCTGCCCTCCAGCTGGAATATAGTGAAGTCAACCCCATGAGACTCCAATATCCTTATGTTGTGCAGTCTGTCCCTGCACCTATCAATGAAATCCTGGGCATCCTCATGATGCTCGCCTCCAAAGATAAGAGGGTGTAGCCTAGTCCATCTGTCCAATAACGTCTGCGGATTGCTGTCCGCAGCTGGTCTGGGCTCGGGTACCACTACAGCAATTGGCCGAGCCCCATCCGCGGGTAGTGCACCCGGAGTCTGATAGACTGCAGCTGCATGACCAGTAGCCTGAGCAGTAGGGGTCTGTGCTCCCCCTCCCGCATGAGATGTAGCTGGGTCTGTTGGAAATAAACTAGCCTGAGTCATGGTATCCATGAACCACAACATACGGCCCATGACCTCCTGGAAACCCGGTGCTGTCATAAAGTCCGGCTGGGGTAGGCTCAGTTGCGGGCACCTTGCCCTGCTCTTCAATGATAGGATCCCCCGCAAGAGCGTTGGTGGTGCAACTGGGACAGCTCTGGGGCACCCTCGTCCCCTACCTCGGGCCAGTGCCCTCCCCTGGCCTCTGCCCCGGCCTGTAGCAATGGAGGGAGCAGCTTCTCCCGGGTCTGGAACGTCTGCCGTGCGCGTCCTCACCATCTGTGAGAGAATATAAGAAGGAAATTTAGTATACCATTAACTGCACCATAGAAAATGAATAATGAGTAGTTTGTTAATACCCTATAGCCTCTCGAAGATAAATACAGACGTCTCCGTACCGATCCGCAAGACTCTATTAGGTTTGCCCATGACTTGTGGGACCTACATGAACCTAGTGCTCTGATACCATGTTGTCACGACCCAAATTCCATTGTAGGTCGTGATGGCGCCAACCCATTAGTTCACCTAGGGAGTTATTTCCCTCTTACGACGTTAGAAAAGAGACTCACCTTGCTCCAAAGCTTACTTCCAATTTCAAGAACATGCTCAAACCCTCAATTCGAAGCCGAACGATCCAAAACTAATCAAACGGGGTAAGAACTAGTCAATACAAGCTCAAGAGTTCATATTATAACTATTAATGTAATTTTCCAACCCTAAATACAAGTTTCCTAAAATCCATCCCCGAGCCCACATGCCTGGATTTCGGAAATTCTCGAGGGAACTTGTTACCCATAACCTAAGGATCAAGAATATATGATTTTTACTTCATTCCATAACAAATTTCGTGGTTAAATCTTGTTTCTATTAAAATGCTAGGTTTTACTCTAAACCCACAATTTTCACTAATTTACAAGGTGTAATCTATCCCTAAACTATGTATTAAACTCACATTATGTAGAAATAACTTACCTCACAATGCTAGGCTGAAATCCCCTCTTTGGAAGCTCCCAAATCGCCTAAGAATTGAATGAAAAGTGTCAAAAATGACATATTTCCCGTATTAAATGAAGGCACTGCCGTCAGCGATTTCCCTACATGCGGTTAGGGGACCACATCTGCGGTCTCGCTTCTGCGAGGGAAGATTCGCATCTGTGGAATTGGACCGGACTGGCTGGGACCGCATATGCGGTCCTCGGGCCAGTTCTACGGTTCCGCTTCTACGGAAGAGGGGCCGCATCTGCGGTTCATGGGCTCCTCCCCTTGGGTCGCACCTGCGAAGGGTCGACCGCTTTTGCGGTCTCGCGCCTGCGGCTGGCCAACCGCAGGTGTGGTTATGACAGCAACCTGGAGCTTCAGCTCCTTCCAAAATTTCCTAACTCAACTCGAGCCTCGTTCGATTGGCGCTTGTGGCCCCGCCCGAGAATACTGACAAGTTGGAAATCATAAAATGGACTCGCTCTAATGCTCGAAATGCCCGAAACAATGCTATATCTAAGAATCACCCCTAAAACCAATTGAATCAAACTTATGAACTTCAAGTTCTTCAATTCACATCCAATGCAACGAAACACACTTATACTACTCGGATTGACACCAAATTTTGTGTGCAAGTCTTAAATGACAGTACAGAACTATTCCCGGTCTTGAAATTCCGTTCGGACCTCGATAACACAAAAACCCTCTCCAAACCAAATATTTAAGAACTTCAAAATCCTTAAGGAATCAACTTTCACTATTAGGCGCCAAAACACTCCCAGGTCATCCAAAACCCGATTCGGACATACGCCTAAGTCCGAAATCATCATACGAACCTGTTGGGACCTTGAAATCCCAATTCCGAGGTTGATTACTCAAAATGTTGACCGAAGTCAAACTTGGCCTTTTAAGCCAACCTTAAGGAACCAAGTGTTCCGATTTCAACCCAATCTCTTCCAAATCCCGAACCAACCACCCCCGCAAGTTATAAATCAGTAAAAGCAAGTACAGGAAATCTTATTTAGGGGAACAGGATTCTAGAAAGCAAAACAATCAGTCGGGTCGTTACATGCATAGACCAATAGGCCGGAAATTTTTCAAATTATTTGCGTTGGAAATTTTTGGGATGAGACAGAGGTAAGTTTCATTAATCCCCTCCGATAGTTTGCCTGATTCAAAGGCGTGGTGGCAAAGATGTGTGACAGATGTTTTTGGGTATTGCCGATACTTTTGAAAGAAGAACGGGTGAAGACCATCTAGCCCAGGTGATTTAAAAGGTTTAAAATTGAAGATTGCATTTTTGATTTCTGTATGACATATAGGGTTGTCTAAAAAAGATAAGTTATAATTTTTGTAACTAGGGGGGTCAGATTTAATAGCAGCCAGTTGGAATAACTATGACTAGTAGTGAAAGTTTGTTCAAAATAGTTGAGGGTATAATCCATGATTTTTTGAGGATCATCTATCCAGTTACCTTCTAAATCTTTGAAAAACACATTCTTATTAATTCTTCTATTATTTGTGGCACAAATGTGGAAGAATTTTGAGTTCGAGTCTCCTTCATTGAGCAAGTTTACTCTAGATCGTAACTTCCAAAAATCTTCTTCCATTTTTAGGATATTATTATAATCCGATTTGAGAGTGACTTCTAGATTATTTAGGTAGGTGTTAAAACCGTATGTGCTAGAATTTTGTATACCATTTAATCTAGCCAGAGTTTTTTTCTTTTTCCTAAAAAGTTATCCAAAGGTTATATTTTTCCAATCAATAATACGATTTTTAAATATAGAGGAGGTAGCCACAAAGTTGGACAAGCCAGCATTCCTTCACAATGTTACCAAAAGTGTTGTGAAGGGAGTACGTCAATTAGGGCATGAATTTCATTGTTTCTTTTGACGAAATTGTTGACGTTCACCAAGTTTTTATCCCATATCACTGCCATTCCACCTGATTGTCCCTCTGCTGGGACTTCTATCATATCCGTAAAACCAAATTCATTCATGAGACTACCATGATTTGTCATCCTTGTTCAAGTAAGGTCACCATGCAGGGGTGATGAGTGGTAATTAATTCATGAAAATTTCATCTAAATTTTGCATTATTTCCTCCTCTAATATTCCAAATAATAAAATTTTTAGCACGATTCATTAGTTGGTGTGGGGGGTGTGGAGGACCATTGGACTAACTTCCTTGTGGGAATACTGGGTTCCTCCTTAACGAGGGAACTAGTATCATGGCTAACTTCCCCATAGTGGGGTCTTGGGCTGGCCTCATATCCATCGTGCATTTGAATAGTGAACTTGGACATGCTAGAATAAGCCTCTTCTCCTGCCTCTCCTCGAATAGATACACCTTTACTTCATCTAGGTTTGAAGACTCTACCATTAGCTCCCCTATTAGATCTATCTCTCCCTCTATATCCTCCCCCTCTGAATTTCCTAAATCTTGTGGCATATGGGGTTGTGGAACTTGTTGGTTTGGACCTGGATTTATTGGTATTTGGTGTTAGCATTAGATTCTGAGGGAGTTCCCAAGGCATCAAGATTGGATTTAGGGCATATAGCTCTTGGGGAGGGAAAAAGGGTAGATCTAGACCCATGTTCTGTGGGAGATAAGGATTTTGAGAGTAGTGTTGGGGCATGTTCCATTGGGAACGCATGGTTTGGACTAGATTGTTGTTCATCCCGGGTGCTAGAGGTCGCATGATTGTCGATGCCCCCTTTTTCTCGCGAAATCGGGTTTATAGCATTTGGGCGGACGACTCTTTTCCTTTTGGGAATCGGGTTTGCAATTTAGAAGAGTCGCCACTTAATGATTGAGTGCATTAGGACACTAAGAATAAAAATAAAAAAAAGAACCAGAGAATGGGTAAGGGCTTGAAATTATCTCGGGGGGAAGGTGTTAGGCACCCCCCAAGATCCACTAGTGTGGTTCCCGGCCATGCTATAATTGTGACTTTAAATATAAACAACAAGTAAACATACAAGATAACTTTCACATAACGATTGCAAACAAGGGAAGTATAAAAGTTAAATAAACATGCTGAAGTTCGGAGATAGGCGATTTCATAATTATTTAAGGGATATACAAGTGCAGGAAAAGGGGGTCAAATATTGGTACAAATAATCAAACAAAGGGAATAAAAGAGGCGGAGGTTTGGAGAAGAAACAGTGCTGGAAATCAAATAACTAAAAGAGATTTTTAGTGATTGAAGTAAAAGAAGAAGTTTAGAGAACTGAAAAATTAACAGCTTTTCTAAAATAAAAAGTCCTGGAAAGAAAAGAAAGTAAACAAATAAAGAGGGAGGGGGTCCTAGGTTTATACACAACATGGATCACCCCACACAACACCCGGTAACCATTTATAAACGTGGTGTTATCGCGTGGTCATCATATCCATGTCTACCCTTACCCACCCCGTTAAGGTATTAAATCGCGGAATGGTCTCGTTACTTATTGCATGCTATTACCCGCCCCAATCCTATCAGTCCCGGAGGCAGTTGGGACTACTAATCCTAAAGGGAAGGGAGATTGGCTTTTCAGAGTTTTAAAAGGACAAAAGTCTAGTGCGACAAACAAAACACATAAAAGCAGTAAAAGAGGAAACACATAACAGTTAAAGGCTCAAATAGGCCTCCTCATTCAAAGCAACGAATTGTTTAGCATGACTTACAGGTACTGGTTAGGTTCTTAATTAAACTTAAACGTTAAAGGGGTGGCTGATTTATCACATATTTTCAGATAAGAAGTCCAAATTAGGCCTGCCTGCTGGTTGTAATTATTAAAGACTGGTATAGTTAATCAGTTACCTAATGGTTTGCCTAGGTGAGACCTATAGGAATGATATCTAACAAGGTAAAGCATACTGATTTTAAGGAAGGAAAACTGATTTTAGAAATAAACCAATTCTGCAGATACTAAACGACATTATTACTAATTTTAGACTCGCGGATGAATCAGAGTTAAGCGATTGCTCCTATAGGCATGAATTCTAAGCGTTACTTATTTTTAAAACGGTTACGTAAGTGCATGAATCCTATAAGCATGGTATCTAGGATGCGATTGATTATTCTTTAACCTATAGATTGTTTTCCTAGTGACATATGCATATGCAGAAGTGCAGAAACTTATAGGCATGACTTCTATATGCGGAAATGCAGACACTTATAGGCATGGTCTCTAATGCAGAAACTTATAGACATGGTCTCTAATGTAGGAATGCAGAAACTTATATACATGATTTCTAACGAAATGCATAACTTATAGGCAGGATTTCTATATGCAGTAATGAAACAATTATAGGCAGGATCTCTATATGCAATAATGAAACAACTTATAGGCAGGATCTCTATATGCAGATACATAAACGAAAAGGTTGTGATTGCAGAAGTAAAGACCTAAAACATGATATCTACCCCATATGCATAACATGAGTGACCCTCCCCCATTTTTACTATACACCCCATAAGTTATTACAAGATTATTACAACTTGAATGAATCCAGAAAAAAGTAAAGAAAATTACATCAGAAAAATTTCCAACCAAGGAGAGCCTAATTTAGACTCCTAGTCTGAAACATGAAATAAACCAACTTCCAAAGATCAGATTTCCAAAGCCTTTCTCATCTTTGGGTGTGTCAAGTCAAGAGTTCACAAGGAGCTTCATGAACTCCAGGCAGTGCTTACACCCAAATACATTGCAGGATCAGATTATAGTGCAGTGTGGAAGAGCCAGCCCTCAAATGTTCAAGTTCAGAGGGAACTCAAGGTCCCCAAGGCAAGGCTCATAGGAGGGGGGCAGAACTTAGAGTCTAAGAGTAAGTGTAAGTGTAATAGAGGGGGAGTTAGGGAAGGCCATGACAGGCTAGTGGTCATGCCCAGCAATTAGGAATGCTGGCACACCCCTAACCAGCCTGTTAGCTAAATTTGGGAGTTAGGACCCACTGAAGGTCAGGTTCAGACCTGGGCAGTAATTTGGATACTGCCAGGCCATGAACTTTAACTCAGCACATAGAAGGGAATGGGGGTATGGGGAATTTATAACAAACAGTAAACATAAAAGAAAGTAACATATTTAATACAGAACATGAGCAACAAAGTAGGCAAGAGTGTAGTGACTGTAAAATAAACACATAGGGAAGAAGCTGAAATCAAAATCGAGACATACTAGTTTCAGGGAAAACAAATAAGTAAAACAACAGTCTTGAAAAGCCAAGTTGCAAGCAAAGCAGTACGAAAGTCTCAGAAGAGAGTAGAGAATTGAAAGAGTATTGTAATTGAGAGTATGCGTGTGAGAGTATGAGTATTGAACTTAGGATTCAAAAGTTCAAAGTTGTTTTAGTGCTGAAGGGTCGAGCTCCTTTTATAGTGCAGCAAACAAGTAAGAACAAGGTAAGGAAGTAACATTGCAATCAATCTCCCTTTAGTTAAGAGATTCTGATTTCAAATGGGTAAAAACAATTAAGGAAAGGGATTTGAAAAAATATTTTCCAGGCAGTACAAATAAAGGGTGAATACATAGCGGTTATTTAAGGCAACAGCCCAATAGTACACGGTTTGTGTGAAATAAGGAAAGGGAATCAATCAGACAACTAGTAAAATCAAAGTTACAGGTTTTTACTCGAATGAATCAAGTCAGGAAAGGGGTAAAGAAAGGTTTAATTTAAAGAAAATCAGTAACAATCAAGTAAACACTATTAAAGGAATTCGAAATCAATTACTAGTTGGCAAAAACCCTTTTGAAAGAAGAACTTCTCATATATAAGCAGACAAATCAAACAAAAGAATCGTCATGTTACTTAGAAAAATAGTTCTAACATTGAAAGGTTTAGAATCGTAAGCAAGAGGATACGAGTCCAATTGCAGACTCACAATGAGTCTGAGAGTCTAGGGTCCCAAAGTGGAACCCTAAGTCGAACACAAAAAATCAAAATCGCCAAGGGGAACCCCTGAATCCTAGGGTTTCCACTTGAATCAGACATAAAGGTGAGAAAGCAAGCCATTGAAACAGACTCAAAGGTTTGTTTCAGAGCCTCAACAAAACAGATATGAGAGCATGTTTGAACAACAAAGTAAGAAAGCTGATTCAAGATCATGAAGAACATATTTGAGAAAACTCGGACCTTAAACGAGTTCAGAAGAAAGAGATGATACAAACTTAAACAAAAGCAGATGAAGCATGTTTAGTAAGAATACGAACAGAGTTTAGTAAGACAAAAATCAAAGAATCTCAACGGTAAACACATATAGTAAAAGAGCAAAGAAAACATAACAGGATTAACATAGGAGTAACATGTATGTAGAAAAAAGAAAAGCAGACAGACAGTACATGCGTAGCAAAAGAAATCACACGAGCATGATATAGAAAACACACATAAAGCAAAGAAGAAGAAAAATCAGAAAGATTTTTGGAAAAATCCTTTCAAAAACCCTAAAATCAAAGACGAACGATTTTGAAAAGGACTTTTGGGGAAAACACTTTAAATGTCAAGTGAAGCATAGATACAGCATAGATCTAAGCAAACGACATGGAAAGAACCTCAAATAGCTTAGGGTTTTGGAGAAACCCTAGAAATGAGAAAGGCTTGGAAGAAGGTCCGATCTTGAGTCGGAGAGGTCAGGAATCAGGCTCCTGAGGCTTGAATATGCCGGAGCATACCGGAGAAGCCATTGAATCAAAGGTCTGAGAAGATCGGAGAGGGAATCATTGAGGTCAGGTCTCGAAGCTTCGAACAACCATGGCTTACTGGCGAAGGTAGGTGAGTACCAACTATCCATGGCCTGAGAAGCCATGGATTCCGGTGACAGGCGGTTGAAAAGCGGTAGGAGGAGGCTAGGGTTCCGGAGAGCTTGAGAGAGTTTGAGAGAGTTTGGGATTCAGAGGCGGCTGAGAAGTGGGGAATGAGGGATTAGGGTAGGTCATTTGGGGTTAAAACGGTAAAGGGGAACTATGACCGTTGATCTGTACGATCAACGGCCTAGATCTGTACGATCAACGGCCTAGATCTAAAGGGGTAGGTGGGAACCGGGTAGGGACGTTTGAATTGGGTTATGGGTTGGGTCGGATTAAAAAATGGGCCGGTCCGGTTGGGGTTGAGATTGGGTCAATTAAGTGTTAAAATTGAAATGTAAAAGAGGCTGTAATTGAAATGAAATGAGGCTAAATGTCAAATAGCCAGTTTTACCCTTTTATTTATAAAAAATAGTAAAATGATTTTAAAAATAAATTAAAAGCACTGAACCAATTAGTAATATATAAATGTTAATCAAAATGCTGGAACCGATTTTATAATTATAGAAATGCTATTAATCCTAAAATAGGCTAAAATTGCAATTGTATGTATTTTGGCTTTTAAAAATACCAAATAAAATTGTAAAAATATACAAAAATCACCTAAACTATATTTTGGTGTAAGTATGAGAATGAAATAAACTATTCACCAAAGTTGATAGTTTTGGGAATAGTTACTGATTTTTATATTGCTAAAATGGACAATAAATTGATTTTAAAAATCTTTCAAATTTATGAAAAATACCAAAACACTTGGGCATGCTTATATATACATATATATGTTATTTTTAAAGTATTTTGTATATGAAAAAAATTCGTAGGGAAAAATTGGGTATCAACAATGATGTTGTTCACCCAAATGTGATTTATGTAGTTGCTCATTGCTAGGTGAAGACCCTCGGACACAATTTGTGCTAGGAATTGTGGGTTGTTGATTAGTATTACACTCTCCTGTCCATTGATGTTTACTTGGAGTGACACCCTCCTCCCCATTAGACCTAGCTCTATCCATGAGGTTGGGTGATGGTTCTGTGGAAGAGGTGGTTGTGCATAGATTATGGGAAGAGGAGGCATTTGCTGAGGGAAGGGAGGGAGGTTGTCCATGAGGTGAGATCTTTGGTTTCTCAGTATTTGGATTAATAGAAATCTTCTCCGATTGTTTAGAGGGAGTCTTGGCATTTTTAGGAAATGGGGTTTGGTAATATAAGGGTTGAGGGATTTGGGAGAGGGAATGATTACCTCTATTTGCATGTCACCGGAGAGGTTAGGATTCTGCATGGGATTTGTTAGGCACGTGTATAGGGTTATTTGCCATTTGTAAGGTAGAGTTTGTGTGGTTGGACGAGTGTGCTTCCGCATGCAGGGGGTTGATAGCTTGTAGAGTTTTGTCTTTTATAGGGGGAATAAAACTTAGGTTAGGATCATTATTGATTGAGGAAGTGACAACCGATTGGTTAGTAGCTTTAATTGGGGGGGGGGGGGTAGGGTCGTTGGCTTA
>NW_017673996.1:105861-112433 GCF_001879085.1 Nicotiana attenuata
GTTGGTTAGTAGTACTTTAGGTGGGGGGGGGGAGGGGTCTTGCTTATTAGAAGATTTATCCTCTAGTGGATTTAGAAGATTTTTGTCAGGATTTGTTTTTTGAGCCCGGTTCAAGTAATCTATACTAAAGTGGTTTTGGGTTTGTTGTAAGGTGGTATTACCTAAAACCACTTGTTGAGGTTCTGGAGTAAGGGGACAATTAGAAGCATCTACTGGGTTATTCTTGGAGGGGATTTGGGATGTAGAATGATGATATTTTAGTTGTTGAACATTCTCAGAAACATTAGTAATAACTTTTGGAACATATTTAAGTTTTTGAGTAATAATATACTTACCCGTTGTGGCATTGATTAACTTGGCCTTAATACCTGATTCTTGAATCCCTGAATCAACATCTTTTGATTTTTTTGGTTGAAACCTCCTACGTCGTGGGAAAGAGACTGTTTGCCATCCGTCGTCCAGTGATTCAAACGGTTGATGTTGAGATTTCTTTGATTGAATCGTTAGAGTAGAACTTGTTTCCTTTGTTGAAATGTCACGACCCCAAAACTAACCCGGTCGTGATGTTGCCTATCATGAAACTAGGCCAGGCGACACATTCCCATAGTAGTTCAACATTTCATTAAAATTTAAATAGCAACCCTTTTCAACTGAAGTTTCCATAAAAGATATAAAGTCAAAAACAAAAATGCGGAAAATATAAAAGCCCGACTTCGGGAGTCACTAAGTCGTGAGCAATACTACAATTGTTCAAGACCAACATAGTCTGAAAGTAGCCAAAATATACTAGAAGGAAGATAAAGAAGGAGAAAGGCGGGAAAGCGATCGCTAGGCAGCTACCTCACTATCTCCGGTGATAATTCGCGACAGGAATAGTCAACAGCCCCTACCGTGACCTGAGATCCTGGATCTGCACACAAGGTGCAGAGGGTAACGTGAGTACACCAACTTAGTACATAACAAGTCTAAATTATGGACTGATAGGTACTGATGGACTAAACCTCTGCAATTACAACACATTTAAATTGTACAGTAAAGTAGGCATGCTGGCAATTCAGTTATTCAACACAACAGTAAAGCTAAATACCAATCCGAACAATGTGAAGCATAAAGCTCAGCAAATCTCTACATGTCAATGCCAAAAATGTATGAAAATGCACCATGTGCTCCCACTCTCAAGTGCTCAACCACTCGGCATTGTACATGGCCATCCGGCCTAGGAAAATCCATACCGGAACATATACAACGCAGACTGCAAGTCATCCAGTACCGAGGAAAAAGGGTAATTCAACCCTGAGGAGAAATCCATCTCCAGGTATATATGTATACACACTCAACCACTCGGTACCGCATATGGCCATCCGCCCCAAAATCCATCCCAGAACATACTCAACAATGACTAGACGTCACTCGGTACCGAGGCAAAAGGGGAATCCATCCCTGTGGAGAAATCCATCTCCATAATACTTCAGACAAATCCATGTCTAGGGAAATCCATCCCTCCATAATATCATCCGCGCTCACTGGAGGTGTGTAGACTCCGGAGGGGCTCCTTTCAGCCCAAGTGCTATAACAAGCCAACGAAGGCATAATCAATAATCTGCTGCGGCTTGCAGCCCAATCCCATAACTGTCATTCATAATTAGGCTCTCGACGTCACCTAGTCATCACTCTCCAGTCTCACACACACGGGCTCACAATGCCATGAAACTAGCCTGAAACAATGACATGATGTGCCAGATAACAACAATCGAGACCGAGACATGATATGATATGCATGAACAAGACTGAGTACAGAATAACAATGAAACTAATGAGATGACAGTAAGAAACGACCACTCGGGTCTCAACAGTATCGGCGTGAAGCCCTAACATGGTAATTAGCATGATTTACAGCTCATTAACTTAATCACATAATCACAACACAGATATCAGCAAGAAAGAGTCACTAAGTGCTGCCATGGAATGAACCAGGCCACAATTTCTCACGGTGCATGCCCACACGCCCGTCACTTGGCATTTGCGTCACCTCAATATTTAATCATATAACACATAGTTCGGGGTTTAGAACCTTCAAAACCAAGTTTCCAAGCATTACTTACCTCAAACCAAGCCAAATCCTACTCTGCTACGCCTTTGCCTTGGGAATTGGCCTCCAAACGTCCCGAATCTAACCAAAATCAATACAACGCAATCAATATAGCCCAAGGAATCAATTCCAAACGAAAAACTATCAATTCAATCCAAAATCCCGAAATTCACACAAACCCGGCCCCCGGGCCAACGTCTCGGAATCCAACAAAAATCACAAAACTAGAAACTCCTTCCACCCACGAGTCCATACATACAAGATTTACCAAAATCCGACTCCATTTGACCCCTCAAACCCTCAATCAAAACTCTCCAAAATCCCAAGCCTCATTTCACCCTTAATCACCACTAGTTACATGATTAAACCACGGAAAACTACCATAATCACGAGTATTAGGGCTTAAATTACTCACCTCAGTGGAAACCCCCTTGAATCCCTCTTCAAATTGCTTCCAAAAGCTCCAAATCCGGATGAAAAATGGTGAAGAATGCCCAAAATTCGCGAAGGGGCTTTTTTATTCATTTTGCCAAGCACTTCCGCATCTGCGGTCCAAACACCGCTTCTGCACCTTTCACATAAATCCCTAGCTTCCGCACCTGCGCCCTAGGCCTCGCACCTACGGGCTCGCGGATGCGGTCCAACATCCGCTCCTGCGGTCCTTCTCCGCTTCTAAGGTCCATTTCCGTTTCTGCAGACCTCGCACCTGCGGTTCCCAATCCGCAGTTGCGGAAATGACAAAAACAGCAGCTTCAGCTGCTCAAACCAATTTCCAACCTTTTCGTTAACCATCCGAATTCATCCCGAGGCCCTCGGGACCCCAACCAAAAATACCAACAAGTCATATATCACTATTAAAACTTCTTCAAACCTTCGGAACGCTCCAAACAACATCAAAACATCAAATCACCCTCGGATTCAAGCCTAAAAACTTCTAAACTTTCGAATTCCGCAAAACGATGCCGAAACCTATCAAACCTCGTCCGAATGTTCTGAAATTTTGCACACACGTCACAAATGACACTACCGACCTACTCAAACTTCCAGAACTCCATTCCGACCCCAATATCATAATTTCCACTGCCGACTGAGAAATGCCAAATTTCTAATTTCACCAGTTCAAGCCTAAATCTACCACAGACCTCCAAATCACATTCCGGACACGCTCCCAAGTCCAAAATCACCTAACCCAACTAACCAAATCGTAAAAATCCAAATCCAAGATCGAATTCTTAAAAGTCAAAACTTGGTCAAACCTTTCGAATTTAAAGCTTCAACCTGAGAATTGTTCTTCCAAATCTATTCCGGTTATCCTGAAAACCAAAACCGACGATTTACATAAGTCATAATGCATCATACGGACCTTTTCATGCATTAGAACTGGAGAGCGAAGCGCAAATGTTCAAAATGACCGGTCGGGTCGTTACATCCTCCCCCACTTAAACATACGTTCATCCTCGAACGTGCCCAGAGTTGTTCTGAAAACCATCAAATCGCTGTGTAGCCTTACCATGCACATACCCGGGGGTGATCCCACATCACCCTATCCCATATAGGTCCGATAACACAACATAATTGAAATTCCATAATTCACCCTAGCTCATAACCTTAGAACCAATTTTTCCACTTCCGAAATTATCTATAAGATCAGAATCTCACATCTATACACTGAATAAGTCTGAACACGATGTGTCAAGCCATAACCGCAATTTAGGATGAAAATCACATGATATACCACACAACTCAAACACTCATAGCGATAACTTCTAATCACAACAGCTGCTCAAACAACCCAATTTCGGTAATAAACCTCTTATCAAACTAAAGCCTCATTCCAACACTTTCATATACTGCCAATGATGGATGAAACACGCAGAAAGTCATAACCATTCCTCAGATCAACCAGTCATGGAGCTCCCTCTCCTTCGGCAAGGACCATAGTAAATTTTTCTAAGCCGAATTCCGATATTATCCTTCCAATATGCTGAAATCGAATCTGATAGTATTCATTCTAGATCCTAATGACCTCATCTCATCCAACACGACTACTCTAGTGACATGGTACATCGATACAATCTAAAGCCACAACCCGTGCGAATCCTGCACCAATAAGCAACAGTCCAATGTACCCAAATCATGGAAAAATGACTCAAATGAGAGAGCTGTACCACAAGCTCACCAGTACCACAACACAATGCTGAGAACCCATCACACATCGTAGCACTAGAACACACGAATCTAACCCGAAGGATCATACCTCCACATAACTCCGCTGTAATGCGCGACCCTATCCAAACACTGGTCCATATGAGACACCTCAAGTCGCCATGCCCAAAATCATCAACCATGCGCAATTGATGTCTAATAACAAAGTAAATCACCACTACCATGGAGAAGTAAATGACGCAATGCCATGCCAGCCCGAAAGAACATATCCAATGCGCAATCAATCATGCAACCCCCAAATACCTGTCTTACTCAATTTCCGTTAATAAGCCTAAATAGAACCTCACCATATGTGCATATAACCAACAATCACAACTCCTCGCAACATAGGAGGGTAACTCATAGATCACTCCATAACACGAATAAGCTCAACGACAATCGAATGGCACATCCCTCAACAATAGCAATTCGGAGTCAACAATTCCGACCCGGTGCAAAACTGATGTTCTAAACGTCAATACCACACAAGAGGGGGGGGGTGATTTGTGTGGTACCCAATTTTTGCTCTAGAAGAACCTGGTTCTTCTAGGTGTTCTAACTATTGCAGTTTGCGAAATAATAAATGCATAAACTAAAGAACACAGAGATTTTTACGTGGAAAACACCTGGCTCAAAAGGTGAAAAAACCACGACCTACTACTCAGTAGGATTTTCCCAAACTTCCACTAAAATCACTGAGCCAAAACAGCATTTACAAAAACTTTTTGTAAACCTAAGGATTAACTCTAATCCCAGTGTAGCACACAGCCTCAACTGTTGCGACACTTTCAAGTTAACTCTAACTTGAATACTCAAAGTACCTAATACAATTGCTTCTAAATAAGCTGAAAGGTACAAACAGAAATTCCTACTACAATTGAACTAGAATAAGAATAAACACAATGGAGCTGGTTCTTCTCTCTCGTTCAAGTAGCTTCAGGAGTGCACACTTATATCTCACATATATTGCTTTCAAAACAGACTTGCTCTTTTGCTCTCAATTATGTTTTACTTCTGCGTATATGCAACCCCTGTAAAAGAGAACAAACTCAGTTATTTATTGAGTTAGTAATTAGAGTTTGATTGAGACTCTATTGCTTATCCTTAGACGATTTTGAGTCCTTGACCAATACAAACTCCAACCCTTATCCTAGATTAGGATTGTGTTCTCTCCTCATAAGGAGACTGTTCTCCTTATCCCAACTGCAATCTTTTCGATTTAGGTGAGAAGATATTGTTGCTTGATCTCTACGGTATATCTTCCTCACGTGCATCTCATATGCAATGGTTGATAAACACTGTGTTTCACCAGATGGACCAGGTCCATTACTGAGTTCATTTGTCAATCTTCAAAACTTTAACTGAACTTGGGCCAACAAAATTCCCTTCTTGATGATGACAAACTCTGTGCTTTTACTGATCAGAGAACCTGCGGAACTCAGCTGAAATATCAACACTTAAAATTTTAACTAATCATTAAGGGCCAGATTTAATTAGGTCATAAACATCACTGTTCAGATAATAGAGTTTAAGCACAATATCTTCCCCCTTCTGGCATCATCGAAAAGTTGCATAAATAATGTGAATCCCAGAATATTAATTAGTACTCATGGGCACTGGGGCAACTGCAAGTGAAAGCATGCTTTAGTTAATCAAAAATCATCTTGACAAAAAATAACTATAAAGATCAGAATTAACATAAAGCAAGAGAAATGCACATTGTCTTTGATAAGCAGTGCTTCTACATAACAGTCCACAAAAAGAAAGAACAAAAACTACCAACCATGAGCAAAAACAAAAGAAAGTCCCGAATCTAGGTCACTGGGGGGTTTTCTAGACTGGTTTAGAACAGGACAAGGAAACCTAAGGCTTTGAGGAGCTAGAGGATTGGGTTTGTAGCAGATTAAGCATGGTTTGGAGCATTCCTTCACTCTTTTCTTTTTCCTTTGCAATTTCAGCTCTTAACCCATTCCTCTCTTCTTCCAGTTCAACAACTCGAGCTTGAAGCCTTGCAATCTCAGCATCCTTTGTCCCTACCTCCCGAACCAAAGCTCTGACCTTGGTATTTACTGGAGTCTTCACTGATGAACCAGGTTCAACAGGGCCTACACTAAGGATATAATCACAGGCCTGAAGAGTCTTGATGCCAAAATGCTCTTTGCTGGAAGCCATCTCCCATTTCTTCAAGGGAACGTTCATCTTGTCCAGCACAGCTGTCAGAATAAACCCATAAGGGATGGCATGAGCCTTTGAACCATTGAGAACCCTGTCTAGCAGC
>NW_017673997.1:0-49744 GCF_001879085.1 Nicotiana attenuata
TTTTACTTCTTAAAACAAAGATCCGAACATCAGTTCATAACACACACATACATTCAAACTCTTCTCCTTCTTTGCTACTTGTGCTATTGTGGGTCTAGCCGGCTGAAAGCCAAGGCTAGATAGTGGAATTGCACCTGTTTCTTTCATATTCTGCATTTCTCTTACTTGGCTGGAATGTCTCAGTTAAATTTTGAAACCTAAACTCTATGTGTTTATAGATTCAACTCCAGTTCTTGTTTACTGCCTTACTTAGCATGTCTCATCCTGCTTTGTTCAATATGTAATTAGCATGTACAAACTATAGTTGTCTATTTGATGTTTGTCCAGCATGTCTATTCACCCCTGTCTATTCTCCTTCCCTGAGGAAATCATGTTAGTTACCTAATCTCTAAGGCATTCGACTGACTCTAGTTGTGTGTTTGATTCTGTCCAGTGTTTTTTTGCCTTCAACACGGCTCTATTACCTACCGTCATGATTAACTTGTAATTCTATAAGTTTCTAAATGTTCTATGCATTTTTTGACTATATGCCTCCCCGAGCCCTGTCATGTGTTCTCTTTAAAAATGTAAATTCTATGTGTCCCCAATCCCTTTACCCTGATGTGAGATCTGTTTGTTAAGTGTTTCTGAATCTGGATGTTTTATGATCAATTGATTGTTTGCTGTTTTCAAAAATATTTTGGTACTCTTCTCAAACTGTTTTTCACTACCAAACTAGTTTCTATTTCAGAAAACCTTTCCACTCTTAGAGTCAACTCTATACTGTTTTCAGTAAATCTTTCAAATTGTGTCAAACACTCTCACTTTACTCTTAGGTTATTAAGTTCTGCCCCTCTGGTATGTGTACTGCTTAGGGATCCTTGAGATCTCTCTGAACTCTGGCATACTAGGGAGGTCCTTCCACATTGCACATAACCAGTCCCTATTTGAGAAAGTCTTGGTGTGAGCACTGCCCGGGATCCTTGAGGTCCTTAGGGAACTTTGACACACCTGGACACTTGTTGGCTATTAGATTTCTGGGCATTTGAGACTACTCGGAAGGCCTGGTACTCCCAGGTTTATTTTGGGCCTGCTTCAGGCTCTCTATAGTATAAGTTTACTTCTCATTGATGTAATTTACTAAATCCTGGTTTGTAATAATCCTTTGTAAACAGATATTGGGGTAACTAGTAAAAAGGGGAGGGTAGCTATATGATTCTGTGGGGTAAATTGGGTAGAAACCATATTTTAGGTTTTACATTATGATGAGTTTCTGTAGAAATCATGTTTTAGGTTTGTATGACACATTAGATACCATGCTTTGGGATTGCTATGCTTACTCGCATTAAATCATGCAAAATTCGTGCATTAGATATCTTGACTTAGGACAATCATATTTACTGCTTCTGCATATCACATGTTATAGTTCATCATTTCACTTCTGATTCTGCATAAGTCGCTATCACTTAGAAATCCTGCCATTAGGTTACTAATACTGTTTAAAATAAAATAACCTTCTCCATGTGCATTAGAGATCCTATTTTAGGACTGCATGTATATCTGCTTTGAAACATGTCGCCAAAATAAGTAGGCTAAAACAGCCCCACACATAGGTACCATATTCTGGTATGAATCAGTATAGAATCACCTGCTATATATTTATCACTTAGATCAGCATGTCTATAGGATGAAAGAACTTCAAATTGTATAAGTGGTTCCCAGATTATGACTGCATATACACGCCTATGCAAGCCTTAGGCCGTTAGATAACTATGAAATCAGGTTCTGTTTATGTGTGAAATTGTCCAGGCTTAACAGGCTATAAAACCAGTAGGCAAACCGGTTAGGATTCTGCCACTTCCCTTAAAACAAATACTGCACGTTCTGTTCTGTAGTGTTCATCTAGATATCATGTTCCTAGGTTTTCTGAATTTCTTTAAAAAAATCAGTTGTTTAAGACGTGCTGCTTATTTGCCTATGTATATGTGGAGGTAAATATGAGCCTTTTATCTGCTTGCTTAATTGACAATCCTATGTGTTATTTGTTGTCGCCTAGACTTTTGCCTTTTAAACACCTTAAGATTGTCTAGAACTACCTAAGTATAGAGGTCCTAAACTCCTCCGAGACCACAAGGAAGGGAAGGGTAAAGCACGCTTAGAGTTCTTTAATTAAACTCGGTTATAACCACTAGGGGGGTAATGGGTAGTAAAAGGATATGAAGACCTGCGCGCTAATGTCACGTGTAGCCGCTCTAGTTGAGGAGGATTACCGGGCATTGCACAGATTGATCCTATAGGCTAATTAACTTAGGACTTCCCTTTCCCAATTCACATGTGTTTAAACTGTCTAAACTTCTTTTTCTTTACATATATGTGGTTAAACTATCTAAACCTCTTTTACTTTCATATATGTGCATTGGACCATCTAAACCTCATTGATCATATATGTATTTAGACTGTGTAAACTACCTTTATTTGCAAATGTGTGCTGAGACTTCTTACTTATTAATTGACTAATTCACATAGTTCGGCCGGGACCCACCGTTGTGGACCCCGAGGGGTGCCTAACACCTTCCCCTCAAGGTTATTTCGAGCCCTTACCCTAATCTCTGGTAATGCAAACTGGTTACATGAGTTAATTGTTCTAGGTGCCCTAACACACCTTAATCCGTTTGGTGGCCACTCTCCAAACACCCAATTCCCAAAAGGAAACGAGTTGTTCCCCCATGAATGTCGAAACCCAGACTTCCCCGCGAAGGAAAAATGGGGCGCGACAGCATGGCGACTCTGTTGGGGAATATTTTAGGCTCTTACCATAACGAACTTATTTTTTGAATTAGTCTTAAACATGCTTTATCCCGTGCACCCTCCCCCATATTTGGATTTAACTGTTTATTTATGATTTCCTTCATTTCCTGAAACCGATTTATCTCTTTGTTTTCTTTCTCCGTAACTGTCTTTCAATTATTTAAATACTGCATTTACCGTTTTTTAACGTGCAAATACTTGACAACATGCTATTTATTGTTGCATAAATCATGCTCCACATCATATTCCACTCGTGCATATCAAATCCTATAGCAACACTTGATGAGAGGTTGCGCTCTTCCAATTTATTACCCTTAAATTCGGAAAGGCTTATTTGCGGTAAAACTAGTCGATCAGTGGTGCAGTCGACGGTTCCGTGCCTTTCCCCCTCAAGTTGTCTGCTTGAGGTACCAGTCTAAACCCCCATAGTAACCTTACTCTTATTGTAATTGTGCATGCATCATGGTCAAACGTAGTCGGATTAATATGTTGTCCACATAATGATCCTTTAAGATGAGCCTTATCCAAAGTCCGTCGGGGTTTCCATAATCCCAACGGACATAACCACATTTTGTGCATTAATTTGGAGAACTAAATGCCAATATGCTAATCATGAATGTACAAATAGTCGAGTCTAGTGGGGGGAAAAGGACCTAACATTTTTGTTTTACAGAAAATGAGGCACGAAGTCCCCATATTTGGCATGGTCAGCAACATTCCACCATTGCTACTAGATTAGTAGGAGGACCTTTCCTCAAGTGACAAGAAACACATGAGAAAGCATTTGGGAAATTTACCTTCTCTGCTAGACGTTCAGCCAAACAATATGATGATCGAGGCTGCAACTTTGTTCTGGGATAGTGAAAGGGTTGTGTTCCATTTCGGGGATATGGAAATGACACCACTCTTAGAAGAAATTGGGGGACTTGTGGGACTGACTTGGGATAGACCTGGGTTGTTGGTACCAGAGAACCGTACTGGTAAAGGGTTCCTAAAGATGATGGGGCTGAAGAAAAATGTTGACTTGGAATGCCTGAAGAAATCCTACATACCCTTCGAATACATGTGTGAGAGATATGGCCATAGAAAGTCCTACCGTACCTTCTATGACGAGCTTTCTATCACTTCTCTGGGACACATCCACCGCAGAGTGTTCGTGTTCATCGTGTACTTCTTGGGCCTGATAGTGTTCCCGATGAAAAGGGGAAGAATCCATACTAGATTGGCCATGGTCGCCAAGACTATGATGGAAGGGATCAATGGACAAACATACACTATAGTCCCCATGATCATAGCCGACATCTACAGGGCTCTGGAGCGCTGTCAAAGGGGGATCAAGCATTTCAAGGGTTGTAACATGTTGCTGTAGTTATGGTTATTGGAACATCTTCAAAGGGGCCAGTATCGCAAAGAACTTCCGCGAAGGGCTCGGAACGACCATATTGCCTTCCATCACCCCAAGCGGATGACTTACATTCCGAACAGGTTTGCTCAGCCGGAAAGTGTCAAAGAGTGGGTAGAGTTCTTCGACAATCTGACCGAGGAACAAGTGCAATGGATGTTTGAATGGTTCCCAACAGACGAGTTCATCATCCGATCCGGGGACGCTCCACATTTAGTGTTGATTGGGTTAAGGGGAATATACCCTTATGTCCCTATCCGAGTTATGGGGCAAGCGGGCAGGAAGCAGGTTGTACCAAGGGTTGCCAAGATGAGTCACTTCGGAGCATACTTTCAGGACGACGACTTCCCTTACAAGTGCCAAGCTCAGCATATGTGGCACTGCAAGATCGTTGTGGAAAAGACACCATTGAGCCAGACATGTATCATGCTGGGTGTGAACCTCTCTACCCAGCATGGTTAGAAGACAACCTAAAGGGGATGGTGAGGCCAGGAGCTGGTCGAGGGAATAGGATCATAGACGAAGATGCTGAGGCTCAAGTCAAATACAACAGACTGCGCAAGAGGGTCCACGACCCTAGAATGAGCACCGGGAAATACACGAGACAAATATGAGGCTGATCAACGAATGGAAGGAAATGGCTGTCACTTCCAACAGAAGGTTGGAGTATCTGGAGCGAGGTTTAGTGGAGCTGGAGGGCAAAATCATAAAGAGGATTGAGGATTGCCAGAATGCTGAAGGGAGCGAAGGAGGACATTTGGCTAGAGCCTACCTACTGCTGGGTGTGCGCGAGTTGGGAAACCTGTATGATGGAGTTAGGAAGATCGAATCTGGGGAAGGTTCTTCTGGGACCAAGTAGGCTAGATTTATTCGCTTTCCTAAATGTAATAAGGCCAAGTGCCAATAGTGACTTACCTTTATTATCTTAGTGTCGTTTTGGGATTCCTCTATTTTTATATTAATGAAATGAGGCATTTATTGGCATCTAAGTTCTCCAAATCAACTTGTCGCTAGGCTTACCTCGGGCACAATGAGGCTCCCAAATTAGGACGCGAATTTCATCTTTTTGCAATACATGTTTAAATACTGCAAGTACTCTTTTCAGAACCATTACTGTCTTGGCTACCTTTTATTTTTCTTTCTTTCTTTTTGATTATTCCCATTCCCCAAAAAGGTTGGTTCGCACATACTGGCATCATCAGCATATCACACCAGATCCAGAGGCCCTCCACCTCCTCCTCCTCCAAGTAATACGAGAAGCAAAGGGAAGGCTAAAATGGACGACTTAAGTGGTATTCGAAAGGAAAATGCGGAGAATGCAGAAACTTCAGATGGTCGGAGTACTCCGGCACCAAATGATTTGGTTTTACGGTTGGAACAAAAGATACTAGAGCTACAGGGAGAACTTGAGCAGGTCCGCAACTTAGCAAACCTATCCCTCACCCTGAATGTCCCCGATGTCAACCAACAAAACACCAAAAACCCAGCACCTCCCCAAAATACACTGAACCAACACCCACAAAACCCTCCTGCACCGCATCAATATGCAACTCCACCTCAAAATCTCAATCCCTTGCCGATACCAACTCCGCCATAACACCACCATCAACCAATCCAGTACCCACCAACCACTACTTATCACACTCCCCAGAACACACCACAACCTATTCCCGACCCTCAAAACTCAACCAATGATCACCACTACACCCAGATTCCAGGCACTCACCAAAACAATCCTATATATGTGGAAACCGTACCTCACTCCACTCAACCAACCTCCTATACACCAGAATCCACTCTGAAGGACCTGCTCCTCAAGAACATGGCTGAAGAACTCAAGAAATTAACAAGTCGGGTTCAGGGTGTCGAAGGAGGCATAGAGATAGAAGGTTTGAATTATGAAGACTTATGCATACAGCCGGATGTAGAACTGCTAGAGGGTTACAAACCTCCCAAGTTCGAGATGTTTGACGGTACAGGTGATCCCAGGGTTCATCTGAGGACCTATTGTGACAAGCTTGTCAGGGTCGGAAAGGATGAAAAGATCCGGATGAAACTCTTTATGAGGAGTCTTACGGGAGATGCTTTGTCCTGGTACATCAGCCAGGATCCTAAGAAATGGTCCAACTGGGTGAGTATGGCATCTGATTTCATGGACCGATTCAGGTTCAACACAGAAAATGCACCGGATGTTTTCTACATTCAGAACCTCAAGAAGAAGCCCACCGAGACTTTCCGCGAGTATGCTACTCGATGGAGGTCGGAAGCGACCAAGGTCAGACCATCTTTGGACGAGGAACAGATGAACAAGTTCTTCGTCAGAGCACAGGATCCGCAATATTATGAAAGATTGATGGTTATTGAAAACCATAAGTTCTCTGACATCATCAAACTTGGTGAAAGGAACGAAGAAGGAATCAAAAGCGGGATGGTAACGAACTTTGAGGCACTGCAGGCCACAAACAAAGCACTACAATCAGGCGGCATATTGAAAAAGAAAGACGTTGGGGCAGTAATGGTGGCTCAGGGCCCAAAATCTCCACTCACATATCAAACACCTCCACCCATATACCAAGCACCCCCACCTACATACCAAATACCCATAACACCTCCACCTACATATCAACCCTCATCCCCCAGATATTCCCAACCAGCCACTATCTATCACACCTATAACTCCCAACCATCTCATTTCCAGTCACCTCCAACTCGTCAAAACTACCCAAGACCACAACCCAATTTTGACCGCAAACCACCCAGGCAATACACCACTAATGCGAAACCCATCGACCAGCTGTATGAAAGGTTAAAAGCCGCTGGTTACGTCACTCCTATTCCCGTTGTGGCAGTGGAGAACCCATCCCAATGGGTCAACCCAAACAAAACCTGTGCATATCACTCCGGTATGAAAGGGCACACCATCGACGAGTGCCGAACATTGAAAGACAAAATTCAGACACTGATTGACAACAAGGTCATACAGGCAAAAGAAGCCGCACCCAATGTCCGCAACAATCCTCTCCCGGATCATAGGGGTGGTGGAATACATGTGATAGAGATAGATGAAGAATGGGATCCTGAAGGGTCAATCGGGCTTATTCGAGAAGGCGATGACTTTAAACTTGCAGTCACACTCACCCCAATTGTAGTACAGACGCAGTCGCCAGTCGAGGTTGAGATAGCTGCATCGGTTCCATTTGAGGTAGAGGTAGCTCCACCTGCGGCCACCCCTGTTCCATTTGAAGTAGAAGTTGGCCACACCTTTCCAGTACAGTTACGTTGCAATAGGGGAAAGAAAGACAAAGATGGAGGAATCCGACGCTGCACAAGGAATGACTAGGACCGGAAGAATCTATACACCTGAACACTTGGGGGGACCAAGTAAGGATGCCACTACCAAGCAGCCTGTCATTGAAACGGGACCAGATGACCTTTGGAGGAAAGTACAAGCAAGGGAGTACTCCGTCATTGATCATTTGAACAAAACCCCAGCTCAGATATCCATCCTGTCACTGTTGCAAAATTCGGAGGCACACAAGAATGCTTTGATGAAGGTGTTGAGCGAAGCTTACGTGCCCAACAATATCACCTGCGGAGAGATGGCCAACATGGATGGACAGCTGCTAGAAAGTCATAAGATAATCTTCCACGAGGATGAACTACCGCCTGAAGGGTTGAATCATAACCGAGCGTTGCATATCACGGTACAATTCGAAGACAAATTCATTTCCAGAGTTCTGATCGATGGAGGTTCAAGCCTCAACATTTGTCCATTGGATACTTTGAAAAGATTGGGTAAAAGTTTCCATGAAATAAGGGCAGGAAGCATGAACGTAAAAGCCTTTGATGGGTCTCAAAGGGCCACGATTGGGGAGATTAATCTTTGTCTGCAGATGGGGCCAACTTGGTTCGACGTTGAATTCCAGGTGCTTGACATATCAGCTTCATACAATCTTCTGTTGGGCCGACCATGGATACATGCCGCTGGGGCTATGGCTTCCACACTATACCAGGCCATGAAGTTCAAATGGAACCATCAGGAGGTGATCATTCATGGGGACGGGAGTAACCCCATTTAGACCAGTCAAACCATCCCGGTTATCGGGAACAGAAGAAGGTTAGGAGGGGAAACCTATCATCACATCGAACGTGTCAATGCCGTTGAGAAACACAAATGGTGGAGTAATAAGATAGAAAGCATACTAGCATGGTCTGGGTACTAACCCGGCAAAGGGCTTGGGAAGAATCTCCAGGGTATTACCAAACCAATACAGCTGAAACGTCATGGTACTACTTTCGGGCTCGGATACCAATATACATGGCAAGAGTATGATGACTGGTCGCCTCCATGGCGTGGACCTTATTACCCTCTCGAGCAACCAGTGCCACATCTGGGTCAAACTTTTCACCAAGCTGATACAATATGGGGAACTGCAGAAGAAGAAGCATTAGCTGGGCTGAGGAATCTGTTCCTAGTGGATGAGGATATGGACTGCAGCGCAATAATTGAGGAGGAGGAGGAGGATGAGGATGAAGGCCTCACCATTCAGACTGTGGAGAAGGGAGCTGTTCTCAGGAACTGGACTGCCACACCATCCCGGGCCCGCCGAGTTCCTGGGTAGCTTGGCAAACAACTTAATTTTATTTCTATAGCCATGCTAGGCATCTAAGATTTTCAGTAATTTTGTTTTTAAAGACTTACTTGTTTCAAATAAATGCTCGATTCATCGAGCCGTACTTGTTTTGGGTGTTCTTTGTTTTAATCAATGCATTTCTATTTACTATTCATTACTATCTTCCACACTTTTTTTTCTACAGCGTTATTATTACTTTTCCTGATGAACCGGTGACTGTGACATGCAATGAGGCAATGCAGTATAAGGATAGTGACTCGGATGAAGAAGATGAAATACTTGAGGAAGTTGTCAGGGAGGTTGAGAACTTTGAGAATAAGCCTAAGTCCAACCTGGACGAAATCGAAGCAGTAAATTTGGGAGACGCCGAAACCGTCAAGGAGACTCGCATCAGCATTCACTTATCACCGACAGAGAAAGAGGAGTACATCCATTTCTTGAAGGAGTATGAGGATATCTTTGCATGGTCATACGATGATATGACCGGTTTGAGCACGTCCATAGTGGCTCACAAATTGCCTACCAATCTCATGTGTCTGCCAGTGAAGCAGAAACTCAGGAAATTCAAACCAGATATGAGCCTGAAAATCTAGGAGGAAGTTACTAAGCAGATAAAAGCCAAAGTCCTCAGAGTGGTTGAATACCCGACCTGGTTAGCCAACATTGCACCAGTTCTGAAGAAAGATGGGAAAGTCAGAGTATGTGTCGAATGTCGAGATTTAAACAGAACAAGTCCTAAGGACGACTTCCCATTGCCAAATATACATATCCTGATCGATAATTGTGCCAAGCATGAGCTCCAATCCTTTGTAGATTGCTTCGCGGGTTATCATCAGATCTGGATGGATGAAGAAGACGTAGAGAAAATAGCTTTTATTACGCCATGGGGGGTATACTGCTACAAAATGATGCCATTTGGTCTAAAGAATGCTGGGGGTACTTATATGAGAGCCATGACAACCATCTTCCATGATATGATACACAAAGAAATAGATGTTTATGTGGACGACGTCATTATCAAATCCAAGAGGGCCGCGGATCACATAGCGGACTTGAGAAAGTTCTTTGACAGGTTAAGGAGGTACAACTTAAAACTGAACCCCGCAAAGTGTGCATTCGGGGTCCCCGCAGGAAAGTTACTGGGATTCATTGTCAGTCGTAGAGGGATCGAGCTGGACCCGTCTAAGGTTAAGGCTATTCAGGAGTTACTGCCGCCTAGGAGCAAAAAGGGCGTGATGAGCTACCTAGGACGTCTCAACTATATTAGTCGCTTCATAGCACGGTGCACAGTTATATGTGAGCCCATCTTCAAGATGCTGAGGAAAGATGCCGAAACAAGCTGGACCGAGGATTGTCAGAAAGCTTTCGACAAAATCAAGAAGTACCTGTCCACACCGCCAGTCTTGGTCCCGCTAGAGCCGAGTCGACCTTTGCTACTCTATCTATCTGTATTAGATGGAGCCTTCGGATGTGTTCTGGGACAACATGATGAGACAGGGAGAAAGGAGCAAGCCATATACTACCTGAGTAAGAAATTCACACCTTATGAAGTACGATACTCTCTGCTGTAACGTACTTGTTGTGCTTTGACCTGGACGGCTCAAAAATTGAGGCATTACTTCTGTGCCTACACTACATACCTTATATCCAGGATGGACTCTCTGAAGTACATATTTCAGAAACCCATGCCGACTGGAAAGTTAGCCAAGTGGAAAATACTGTTAAGTGAGTTCGATATCGTCTATGTAACTCAAAAGGCGGTCAAAGGACAAGCATTGGTAGACATCTTGCTGAAAATCCTGTGGGAGGAGAATACAAACCCTTGAAAATGTATTTTCCTGATGAAGAGGTGTCATTCGTAGGAGAGGACATTACTGAAGCATACGATAGTTGGAGGATGTTCTTTGATGGAGTTGCAAATTCCAAAGGAGTAGGAATTGGAGTGGTTTTGGTATCAGAAACAGGTCAACATTATCCGGTATCTGCCAAACTCAGATTTCCCTGCACCAACAACATGGCAGAATATGAAGCCTGCATACTAGGACTCAACATGGCAATCGACATGAATATTTAGGAGCCGCTAGTAATCGCTGATTCAGATTTGCTTGTGCACCAGGTACAAGGAGAGTGGGCCACATGGAATTCTAAGATATTGCCATATCTGCACCGTCTACAGGAATTGAGAAAGAGGTTCACAAAGACAGAGTTTCGGTATGTGCCTAGAATTCAGAATGAGTTTGCCGATGCATTGGCCACTTTGTCATGCATGATACATCATCCAGATAAGAAATTCATTGATCCCATCCCAGTGAGAATTCATAATCAGCCGGCGTATTGTGCCCATGTTGAAGAAGAAATGGACGGAAAACCTTGGTTCCATGACATCAAGGAATATTTTGCGAAAGGAGAATACCCGGAGCATGCGAACCATATTCAGAAACGCACACTCCGGAGATTGTCCAATCACTTTTTCCACAGGGGAGGAAACTTGTACAGAAGGACTCCTGATTTGGGATTGCTAAGATGTATCGACACAAAAGAGGCTTCTAAGCTACTTGAGGAGATACATGCTAGGACCTACGACCCGTATATGAATGGTTTTGTGTTGGCCAAGAAGATACTCAGAGCTGGATATTTTTTGATGACCATGGACACAGATTGCGTCGAGTATGTCCGAAAATGCTACCAATGTCAAGTGCATGCCAATATGATTAAGGTGCCGCCAAACGAGCTCAATGAAACAAGCTCACCTTGGCCATTCGCCGCATGGGGAATGGATGTCATCGGTCCGATCGAGCCCACTGCTTCAAATGGGCACAGGTTTTATTCTAGTGGCCGTTGACTACTTCACAAAATGGGTAGAGGCTGCATCCTACAAAGCTGTAACCAAGAAGGTCGTTGCAGACTTTGTCAAGGATCGTATTGTTTGCCGATTTGGAGTCCCCAAGTCCATTGTCACTAATAATGCCGCCAATCTCAACAGTGATCTGATGAGAGCCATGTGTGAAACTTTAAAAATCAAGCACAAGAATTCCACAGCTTATAGACCTCAGATGAATGGAGCCGTAGAAGACGCCAGCTAAAACATCAAGAAAATACTAAGGAAGATGGTGGAAAACCACAAACAATGGCACGAGAAGCTACCATTTGCTTTGTTGGGATATGCACTATAGTTCGCATGTCAATCGGGGCAACTCCCTACATGCTGGTTTATGGTACCGAAGCTGTCATCCCAGCCGAGGTAGAGATCCCTTCTTTAAGGATCATACAGGAAGCTGAACTCAACGATGCAGAATGGATAAGGAGCCGCTATGAGCAGTTGGCCCTTATAGATGGAAAAAGAATGAACACAGTATTTCACAGTCAGCTTTATCAGAACAGAATGTCCGGAGCTTTCAACAAAAGGTTCAAACCAAGACAGTTTGCACCAGGACAGCTGGTGTTGAAAAAGATCTTTCCACATCAAGATGAAGCCAAAGGGAAATTCTCTCCCAACTAGCAAGGTCCTTACATAGTTCATCGGGTGCTAACAGGAGGAGCACTCATACTTGCAGAAATGGACGGAGAAGTCTAGCCAAAACCAATCAATTCAGACGCAGTCAAAAGATACTATGTGTAGACCATTTACATTTCCCCATCTGATGTAATTGAACTACGCTGACATGATTCCCGTTTAAGAGGTGATACGTAGGCAGCCCTGTGGGTTCGGTCATATTATAATAAAATTTTCATTTCTCCCAGGACCCAGAACTGGGGCAGAATTTTGAGGAGGACCCTCAAAATTCCGGAGCAAGTTTAGCCGACGCCATCGCATGCTAGAGAGTCAGAAATTGGTTAAGAAACTGGGGCAGAATTTTGAGAAGGGTTCTCAAAATTCCGAAGAAAGTTCAACAAGTTCGTTGCTCGCAAACGGCTGAAGGATCATCTACCAAACTGGGCCAGAATTTTGAGGAGGACCCTCAAAATTCTAATACAAGAAAGCTGCGATGTCTCTGAAATATGCTACAGTCACTAGTTCATCTATATTACTTGATATTCCACTATGTTTTCTAAAATAACTCTATTTTCATCAATAATTGCATATTTTTGGAAAACTCTATTTCTGTAACAGCCAGGTGTTACCCAGGGAAACTCAAACAAGGCCTCTAGAACGAAGGAACAGAGCCAGCGGGCGAAGGAACGAACCAACCTCCCCTTACAAAACATACAATTTTTTCTTTGAGTGCAGGCACATCTTACGTAACAGCAACATTCGCAAATATATAGACGCAGCAAAATCACTATCAATCCGGCCACCAGACACTGAATATATCTCCAGCTAAGAAATACTCTACTCTTATTTGCTACTCGTTCTTTGCATGGGACTAAGCCCTGTCCCGAACCTTGCATGAGGCTAAGCCATGCCTCTATATTTGCATAAGGCTAAGCTCTGCCTTCCATTTGCATGGGACTAAGGCCTGTCCCAAACCTTGCATGAGGCTAAGCCCTGCCTCCATATTTGCATAAGGCTAAGCTCTGCCTTCCATTTGCATGGGACTTAGCCGTGTCCCAAACCTTGCAGGAGGCTAAGCCCTGCTTCCATATTTGCATAAGGCTAAGCTCTGCCTTTCATTTGCATGGGACCAAGACCTGTCCCGAACCTTGCATGAGGCTAAGCCCTGCCTCCATATTTGCATAAGTCTAAGCTCTGGCTTCCATTTGCATGGGACTAAGCACTGTCCCGAACTTGCATGAGGCTAAGCCCTGCCTCCATATTTGCATAAGGCTAAGCTCTGCCTTCCATTCTGCATGGGACTAAGCCCTGTCCCACATCCTGCATGGGACTAAGCTCTGTCTCCCCTCTTGCATGAGGCTAAGCCCTGACTCCATATTTGCATAAGCCTAAGCTCTGCCTTCCATTTGCATGGGACTAAGCACTGTCCCGAATCTTGCATGAGGCTAAGCCCTGCCTCCATATTTGCATAAGGCTAAGCTCTGCCTTCCATTTGCATGGAACTAAGCCCTGTCCCGAACCTTGCATGAGGCTAAGCCCTGCCTCCATATTTTCATAAGGCTAAGCTCTGCCTTCTCTTTTGCATGGGACTAAGCCCTGTCGCGCATCCCACATGAGGCTGAGCTCTGTCTCCACCTTGCATGAGGCTAAGCCCTACCTCCATATTTGCATGAGGCTAAGCACTGCCTTCTTTTTGCATGGGACTAAGCCCTGTCCCGCACCCTGCATGAGACTAAGCTCTGTCTCCACCTCGCATGAGGCTAAGCCCTGCCTCCATATTTGCATAAGGCTAAGCTTTGCATTCCATTTGCATGGGACTAAGCCCTGTCCCGAACCCTGCATGAGGCTAAGCCTTGCCTCCATATTTTCATAAGGCTAAGCTCTTCCTTCCATTTTCATGAGACTAAGCCCTGTCCCGAACCTTGCCTGAGGCTAAGCCCTGCCTCCATATTTGCATAAGGCTAAGCTCTGCCTTCCATTTGCATGGGACTAAGACCTGTCCCAAACCTTGCATGAGGCTAAGCCCTACCTCCATATTTGCATAAGGCTAAGCACTGCCTTCTCATGGGACTAAGCATTGTCCCTCCTTGCATAAATATTGCTCTATTCCGGCACTATCTATTTGCTTCTCTTTCGGGCTAAGCTCTGCCCTCAATCTCACAAGACTAAGCCTTGTCTTGTTAATTTTAGCATCATATTATTGCATCTCATGGGCTGAAATATTGCCAATTTGTCCAAAGGAGTCATTGTCTAAAGGCATCATCCTCATAGCCGGAAGACACCATGCCATGGCCTGAGGATCTCTCAAATTTGCATATCATTATTCAAAGGCGACATGGTTCAAAGGCACCATGTTCATGGCCTGAGAACATCATTTCATGTCCTGCGAATCTCTTATCTCAGAATTCATGGCCCAGGACGTCATGGTCTAAAGACGTCATCCGCACCGTCCAAAGACAATCTTTCATGGTCCAAAGGGAATTTGCATCACGTTTAAATTTTCGCAGTAATCTACGCACTTTCATGTATCGTATTTTGAGTTTGCAGGTGATCGCGGAGGTAACCGTTTTTCAAATGGGAGCAACCATTCGCTCCGGTTTCCGTTCATACCATTTTTATTTTGCCGTCCATAACCGATTCTCATCAGCTACCCATCTTACCTCGTATTATCCAGCTATCTTCCCTATAATACATCCGATACACTCTAGACCCATAATCATAACTCCATCCGACACTACCCTTCACAAAGAACCTTCGCTGAAATTGGCAACCATTCCTATGACAACTCCATCGGCTTCATTCACCGGTGGATCCTGAACTACACATGGCCTGATTCCTGTAAAACCAGGGATATGTAGAGAACTCAAAGACCAGAGTCCGGCCTCTATCTTTCAAAACATTCCATTCGGTCAAAATTGGCCATCATTTCTTTACCCGAAAACTCTTTCATCCTTCCCGGGTAAAGATGGGCAGCTGTTGATACCCAATTTTCCCCTATAATATTTTTGAAATGCACATATACCTTCAAAACTATGCATTAACATCGATTGATATTTTTCCATAAATTCTACATTTTTTAAATTAATTTATCCTAGTTTTTTATATAAATAATTACAAAATTGCATCACAAATGACTTTATGGCACTTTATGACATAATATTGCTATATATAGTCATATTAAGTTCAAATTATTTCACAAATGGCTGGGTTTACACTTTTTGGTTACAATTGCAATAACTTTGCAATTATAGCCCATGCATACATTATCACATTATCTTGCCATAAAATGGCTCATTGTATTTTTAAAATGTTGAGTTATTATTTAAAACATTTTTATGAATGAAACTTATGTCTATAATCTGCTAATTATTTTATAAAATATTTTTCATAAATTATTTGGGGTATTTAAATAGCCTTTTTATTCCCAAACCTAACCCTTTTAAAACCAGCCCAAACCCCCCTTATTATTAACCCAAAAGCCAGCCCGAAACCCCTTAGGCCCAATATGCATACAACCGACCCAATAGCCGCATTTAATCATGGCCGTTGATCATTTTGATCAACGGTCCACAATTAAACCTACCATAATTAATCCCTAACCTACCCTAACCCCCTCATTCTCTCCAGTTCCGCCGCCCTCTGTTCCCTTCTCTCTCAAATGCTCTCTAGCGGAGCCCTATTTTCCCCGCCGTCACCGACTCTCACTACCATTCGATGATGTTTCTTCGTCGTCTCAAGCCTTTACTAGCCTCCTACTTGCCATGGTTCATCAGTTTCCTAGATCCTTGAGAAGATCTCAAGGGACCTAGGCGGTCTAGTTTGCACCTTTGATTTCCTTGCCTGTTTCAGGCCGTTTGCTCGACCATGAGTAAGAAACCTTTCTTATTTTTCTATGAATCCATGATTTTCTAAGCCTATGTTCTCGTCTCTGTTGCACTTTCTAAAAACCCTAATTTTTAGTCTTCGATCTTCTCAGAATCAAACATATTTCACATGTTTTCCTTGAAAGTTTTCTAGTTTTCAACTGATTTCCCGTTTTTTCTTAAACTAGGGTTTATTATAAGTCATTTTCTCAAGGTCTTTCTGATTTTAAATGTTTAATCGATTATCCTTTAGTGTTCTTGACTAATTTATGCAAAGGTTGCTTAAACCCTAGTCGATTTATGTGAAACTCTGATTTTCTGTTTGCTTCGATTCTGAGTTTTCAATGTTACCAGTTGTATTGATTCACTCTATATCTTTTACCTACACGGTTTTCCTTTGTCAAATGCATTGCTCTATGATTTTTGCCCTAACTAATCTCTATTAGGGTTTTTGAATCAATTTTCCGGTTAACTTCTCTGTGTTTATAAAGTTCTACTTAGTCTACTTTATTTGTGGGAATCGATATATTCTTTCAGAATTGTTGTTAATCTAGTTGATTGATTTGTTCTGTTAAGAATCTGTACTTCTAAGTCCTGCCTGTTTCTACGATTGCAACCCTAATTAGTTGTTCTTGCCTTATTTGATTGTTGTATATTTACTAATTCCTTTACATGATTCTTCCCTTAATTAAACCCCTGATTGTTTTATTCTGAAGTTCTTTATTTGGTTTGATTTGAACTCCTTTCGTTAATTAGACCTCTGATTCTTTAATGCTTTATTTAGCCTGATTTGAACCTCTTGCCTTAATTAGTTGTTGTCATTACCGTTGGCTAATTGCCCTTAATTAAGGGGAAGACTGTGCTGAACCTCTTTGTGTGATTGATTCTGTGATCCCTTAATTGCCGACTACTGATTCCTTTACCTTATTTGCTCTACTCTTTAACTACTATATAAACTCCTCTATTTTACTTCTTAACACACGAACATCTGTTCATAACACACACATACATTCAAACTCTTCTCCTTCTTTGCTACTTGTGCTATTGTGAGTCTAGCTGGCTGAAAGCCAAGGCTAGATAGTGGAACTGCACCTGTTTCTTTCATATTCTGCATTTCTCTTACTTCGCTGGTATGTCACAGTTAAATTTTGAAACCTAAACTCTATGTGTTTCATCTCAGTGCTAGCTCATTAGTTACAGATTCAATTCCAGTTCTTGTTTCCTGCCTTACTTAGCATGTCTCATCCTGCTTTGTTCAATATGTAATTAGCATGTACAAATTATAGTTGTCCATTTGACGTTTGTCCAGCATTTCTATTCACCACTGTCTATTCTCCTTCCTTGAGGAAATCATGTTAGTTACCTAATCTCTAAGGCATTCGACTGACTCTAGTTGTGTGTTTGATTCTGTCCAATGTGTCTTTGCTTTCAACATGGCTCTATTACCTACAATCATGACTAACCTGTTAATTCTATAAGCTTCTAAGTGTTCTATGCATTTTGTTGACTACATGCTTCCCTGAGCCCTGTCATGTGTTCTCTTTAAAAATGTAAATTCTATGTGTCCCCAATCCCCTTACCCTGATGTGAGATCTGTTTGTTATGTGTTTCTGAATCTGGATGTTTTATGACCAATTGATAGTTTGCTGTTTTCAAGAATGTTTTGGTACTCTTCTCAAACTATTTTTCACTACCAAACTAGTTTCTATTTCAGAAAACCTTTCCACTCTTAGAGTCATCTCTATACTGTTTTCACTAAATCTTTCAAACTGTGTCAAGCACTCTCACTTTACTCTTAGATTATTAAGTTCTGCCCCTCTGGTATGTGTACTTCATTGGGATCCTTGAGATCTCTCTGAATTCTGGCATACTAGGGCTGGCCCTTCCACGCTGCACATAACCAGTCCCTATTTGAGAAAGGTCTTGGTGTGAGCATTGCCCGGGATCCTTGAGGTCCTTAGGGAACTCTGACACACCTGGACACTTTTTGGCTATGAGATTTCTGGGCATTTGAGACTACACTGAAGGCCTGGTACTCTCGCGTTTATTTTGGGCCTACATCAGGTTCCCGATAGTCTAATTTATATTTCATTTATGCAATCCTGGTCTGTAATAATTCTTTGTAAACAGATATTGGGGTAACTAGTGAAAAAGGGGGAGGGGTAGCTATATGATTCTCTAGGGTAAACTGGGTAGAAACCATGTTTTAGGTTCTACATTATGTTGAGTTGCTGTAGAAATCATGTTCTAGGTTTGTGTGATGCATCAGGTATCATGCTTTTGGATTGCTATGCTTATTCGCATTAAATCATGAAAAACTCGTGCATTAGATATCTTGAATTAGGACAATCATATTTACTGCTTCTGCATATTACATGTTATAGTTCATCACTTCACTTCTGATTCTGCATGAGTCGCTATCAGTTAGAAATCCTGCTATTAAGTTAATAATACTGCTTAAATATACGACCATCTCTATGTGCATTAGAAATCCTGCCTCAGGACTCTGTTTGCATCTGCTTTAAATCATGTCTATATCGCCTAAATAAACAATTGTCTATGAAAGGGTTTAAAACAATCCCAACACATAGATATTATGTCCTACTGTCAACATGCCTAAAATCAGTTTCTGTCATTTAGATCAGCATGCCTATTGGACTAAATTACTTTAAGCTGTTTAATTAATTCCCAGATTATGTCTGCATATAGACACACGCCTAGGCAGGCCATAGGCTATTAGATAACTGTGAAATTAGGTTCTGTTTATGTGTGAAATTGTCCAGGCTTAACAGGCTATAAAACCAGTAGGCAAACTGGTTAGGATTCAGCCACTTCCCTTAAAACAAACGCTGCATGTTCTGTTCATCTAGATATCATGTTCCTAGGTTTTCTGAATTTCTTTAAAGATCAGTTGTTCGAGACGTGCTGCTTATTTGCCTATGTATATGTGGAGGTAAATATGAGCCTTTTATCTGCTTCCTCAAATTAACAGTCCTATGTGTTATTTGTTGTCGCCTAGACTTTTGCCTTTTAAACACCTCAGGATTGTCTAGAACTACCTAAGTCTAAAGGTCCTAAACTCCTCCAGGACCACAAGGAAGGGACGGGTAAAGCACACTTAGAGTTCGTTAATTAAACTCGCTTGTAACCACTAAGGGGAGGGTAATGGTTAGTAAAGGGATATGATGACCTGCGCGCTAATGTCAAGTGTAGCCCCTCTAGTTGAGGAGGATTACCAGGCATTGCACAGATTGATCCTATAGGCTAATCAACTTAGGACTTTCCTTTCCCAATTCAAATGTGCTTAAACTTTCTAAATTTCTTTTTTTTTCTTTACATATATGTGTTTAAACTGTCTAAACTTCTTTTCCTTTGCATATATGTGTTTAAACTGTCTAAACCTCTTTTACTTTCATATATGTGCATTGGACCATCTATACCTCCTTGATCATATATGTATTTAGACTGTGTAAACTACCTTTATCTACAAATATATGTTGAGACTGCTTACTTGTTAATTGACTAATTCACATAGTTCGTCCGGGACCCACCATTGTGGACCGCGTAGGTGGCTAACACCTTCCCCTCAAGGTTATTTCGAGCCCTTACCGTAATCTCTGGTAATGCAAACTGGTTACATGAGTTAATTGCTCTAGGTTCCCTAACACACCTTATTCCGTTAGGTGGCGACTCTTCAAACACCCAATTCCCAAAAGGAAAAGAGTTGTTTCCCCATGAATGTTGAAACCCGGACTTCCCCGCGAAGGAAAAACGGGGCACGACAAGGAGGAATAAGAGTGTTTCTTAGCAAATAAGGTAAGAATTTTCCTCTCTATTGGTATATATTCATCTAGGTCATGGCTAAATTGTGGGATGAGAATTATGGAATTAACTGTGGCAACTCGTATTTTGACGTTGTTGTTGTTGTTGTATCATCTATTCGGTAATTTTCTATGTTTTATTGTGGCTGAAAATTGTTGGAGTAACTTGAGTATTCAATTGGTGTAGTCATTGATATGTGTTTTGAAGGAAAGAAAAGATTGGAGAAGTACGGCCGATAATCGTAGCCGAGCTTTCCGCTCGTTGTATCGTTGTTTGGGTTGTAAGACTTGTTATAGGAATTGCTAGTTGTGTTGTTGTATTACCTTTCCTATGGTAGCTTGAGGGAATGTCAACAATAGGGGAAATACTGTCCATTTCATTGTAGGATAGGTTATCTTCCGTTATGCAATTAAGAGAATTGTTCGTATGGTTGACAATAGTATTACTCTTGTTATCATATAGATAGTGAAGCAGATACAAGTTGAGCTCTTGAACAAGTGGGTTAAGACTAGGTAAGTTAAGGCTAATCCATCCTTCTATTGGCATGATCTAGGTAATGAAACGTAAACATAATGTTATTCCATAAGTGCTTCTACTCTTAGTAGTTAAGGATGTCTACGTTATTCATTCCTGTAAAATAATATCCAAGCATGTCTAAACATGTTCCTAAGTCCCTATTGAGGCATACAATAAAGATGTTAATTTTCATAATGTAGTGTTATACGCATCTTCATTTACCACCGAGCTACGGCTGGTTGGGCAGTCATACATCTTTATTTGCCACCGTGCTACGGTCGGTTGGGTAGTCATGCATCTTTATTTACCACCATCTTTATTTATAACTATAGGAATTCATGCCTATAGGTATAGGTTATCAGTTTGACGAGCCCTCACAGTAAACGAGGTTAGCATTCAACGAAGGATCGGTAAGACTCTACTTCATTCAAAGTGTAATTGAGTCTATAAGTCATCGTGTTAGAATTTTTCTACAGACTTATGGGTAAGCCGGCGCCCTGTCCCATTTGATGTCGAATACACTTAGAGGCATTGTAACATAGTTTTATTATGTACAGTATGTCAGAGGCCTTGAAGGGCCCTGTGTATTCATGTTTTGAGTACGATGGTGCGCCGATACAACGTTTGCCCACTTATAGTTATACATTGTGAGTTGTGGCCATATTGGCCCATGATAGTTACAAAAAGAATGAGTTTAGCCAACTCGGCCTATGTATGTTCTAGTTTTGGTCGACGATCATGAATTACAGAGTGGTTCGCTCAGGCCAGTACGACACCGGGTGCCAGCCATGCCTCCCCATATTTAGGGCATAACAAAGAGGTATCAGGGCAGGTCATGTCCTTGGGATTCTACAAAGCCGTGCCTAGTAGAGTCTCCTTGTGGTTGTGTTATGCGCCACACTTATAATTGAGAAGCTATAGGGCATATAGGAAATGCTACCTTTATTTTGTTTCCAGATCGTGAAATAGAGTTGAGTCGTAAGAAGTCAGTATGAAGCTTCCGCCGGATTTTTTATGCACCAACGGTGCAAGTATCACAATAAAGCTTTAAGGCGTGGATGCAATTTCCACCTATGTGGAAGGGAGGTTATGGAAGCGACTGAAGATATGATACGAATTGAAAGATAAGTAAGGTAAAGGTGAAGGAGATACAAGATACTCAAGTGCAGGAGATTGTGAATAGTCCAGACTTATGATAAAGGTTGGGTTTTAGTTTAGTTTATAGAGGAGACACTCGCAAAAAATATGTAATTCTCTAAGAGTTAACATTCAAGGACGAATGTTTCTAAAGGGGGGAAGGATGTTACATCTCGTGCTTTTGTATGTTGGGTTTGTTGTAAGATAATTGACATAAGTTCAAGGACAAGATTATTTTAAATGTTATAACTATTTATATCATTTATAACAAGTGATAAGTAAAGCCACGAAGGTTAGAGGGTAAAACAAATCAAAGAAAATGAGTTTCGTCGAAGTTTGATATTTTGGGATAAAAAAACGGTCCAAACTATAATAACTCGTATTTATAGATTGGTGCTATACCACATGACCATGATAGTAAGATATATGAAGTATATTAGTATTTAAGTGAATTGAGATCAAGGAATTAACTATGTGTATAATTGGCTAAATGGGAAATTATGGTGGAAGACAAATTAAATTGAATTATTGAATAAATAGTGCAGTGGATAATATTCCACATGTCACATCGTGGCAGCAACATTAGTGGCTAATCCACACCCATAAGTGGTGGTGGCACTATTAAACTCAATGTCTCAAGAGAGAAGCTAAGGAGGACATGTGTAAGTGGAAAAAGGTTACAGTTATGTGTCTTGTTTCACTTGATTTAAGAATGAAATTGAAGAATAGATAGGTTCAATATAGTGTAGCAGCAAGGAACGTTAATTTGAGATGATTTTCAGCAACATGAGCTCAAAATTTCTTGAAATGAAAGTGTAATCTTTCTCAAAGACAATATACGGGTTTTGCGCACCACCTCGATCTCATTGTTCTATTTTGGCGCATTGGTTAATCCGGGAATTTTTCGATGTGAAGTAAGGTGGAATAAGAGTATTTTTTAGAAAATAAGATATGAATTTTCTTTTCCTCGGTATATTTAAATTTGTCTAGGTCATGGCTAAATTGTGGGATGAGAATTATGGAATTAACAGCGAAAAATCATATTTTGACGTTGTTGTTGTTGTATCGTCAATTAGGCAATTTTCTAAGTTTTATTGTGGTTTGAAATTACTGGAGTAACTTGAATATACAGTTGGTGTAGTCATTGATAAGTGTTTTGAAGGAAAAAAAAGATTGCAGAAGTACAGTCGATAATCGTAGCCGAGCTTTCCGCTCGTTGTATCATTGTTTGGGTTGTAAGACTTGTTATAGAAATTGCTAGTTATGTTGTTGTATTACCTTTCCTATGGTAGCTTGAGGGAATGTGAACAATAGGGGAAATACTATCCATTTCATTGTAGGATAGGTTATCTCCCATGATGCGATTAAGAGAATTGTTCGTACGGTTGACAATAGAATTACTCTTGTTATCATATAGATCGTGAAGCAGATACGAGTTGAGCTCTTGAACAAGTGGGTTAAGACCATGTATGTTCAGGCTAATCATTCCCTCTTTTGGCATGATCTAGGTAACGAAGCGTAAACGTAATGTTATTCCATAAGTGCTTCTACTCTTAGTAGTTAAGGGTGTCTATGTTATTCATTCCTGTAAAATGATATCCAAGCATGTCTAAGTATGATTCTAAGTCCCTATTGAGGCGTAAAATAAAGAGGTTAATATTCATAATGTAGTTGTATACGGTGAAATCAGAGAGTCCAATTTCTCGTCACTAAGGCACTCCGAAGATCACGTCGAAGGCTCGAGGCGGCGGAACCACCTCAAAGGATCGAGGCCGTGGCCGAGTATCTCTCCTCGAGGGTCGACAACGCTCGACCCCAGGGCAGTAATAATCATGGTAATGGGGGATATGGGGAGTTCCCAAGACACGCGGCTAGGACTGACACAGTCTAGTAGGCTACTCTGAACCCAAATCAGGGCGTCAGTCAGCCGTCCTATCCCCATATCTATGTAATTAATGTATTTTGTACTATGTGGGGATTTCCCTCCTATATAAAGGGGAGTCCTTGTCATTTGTAAGGGTCTGTCGCTTCAATTACCCCACACGAATATACAAGAATACTCTTTGTGCTTTCTAACATACTCTCTTGATATTATTGCTCTCATTTATTATCTTCGTCATTGTTCATCATTTATTGCTTATCATTGGCCATAAAGAGCTTTTGTTAATTTTATTTTAACTGTTAGTCATACCCCGATTGCCCCCGATAGTTCACTATCGAGCTACGGAACCGACCTCGAGGTCCCCGAATCGACAAGCTCGAGCCCCCGATTGTTAGCTTCTCGGTTTGATTATCACCTTATCTTTAACTCCTATTTAGTTTCTAAGTCTCACATATATAACATCAACTGCTTAACAACTAGCATAAAAATAGATCACATATTTTTAGAGTCCCATAATCAAATTTAATCGTAATTACCATTTTCACTGGAAACAGTTTGGTGCCCACCGCGGGGCTAAAAATAATAGTGATTATTTTCTTGCTGGTTCCGTTACACAACGCAAGTTATCTTTCACGCTTTTTCTTGTTGAAAGATCTTTGATTTCAGGTCGGAATGTCTTATTCAATAAACAATAACCTTGAGAACCACGGAGAGAATGGTGTGGCCGTTCCAGGTGTTGGTGAGCCACCACGAAACCTTGAGAATGCACCAGGACCAATTCCGATGGACGAAGTCTCGCGCGACGCTCAACACGTTGAAATAAGCTCCCACACTAACAGGAGCATACACCAAGGCGACCAACAAGAAGCCCAGAAAACCCCAGCCCGGGAAGAATGGGAGGTTAGCCTTCATGCTATTTTTGAAATGTTGCAGGCACAACAACTGGCTATTGGTCAGCTGCAAAGCCACCAGAAAACTCCTAGCAAGGTAGCACCGGGGACAGCTCCCCCAGCCGAACAGGCACCGGAGATATCGAGTCATAACGGGTCGATATCTGATCCTGTCATCGTAAAGATGCTCGAGGACCTCACCAAAAGGATCGAATCGGGCGAGAAAATGATAGAATCCAGCGATAAAAAGGTCGAGACTTACAACTCCAGGGTCGACCAAATTCCAGGAGCGCCCCCGATCTTGAAAGGTGTGGACTCAAAGAAATTCGTGCAGAAACCGTTCCCATAGGAAGCGGCCTCGAAACCCATTCCAAAGAAGTTCAGAATGCCCGACCTCCCAAAATATAATGGAACGTTAGACCCCAACGAGCACGTCACCATCTACACTTGTGCAGTAAAGGGCAACGACCTAAGGGACGACGAGATCGAGTCCGTCCTGCTGAAAAAGTTCGGGGAAACGCTCTCTAAAGGGGCAATGATGTGGTATCACAACCTGGCCCCGAACTCGATAGATTCATTTGCCATGTTAGCGGATTCTTTCATTAGGGCACATGCTGGCGCCATCGAAGTAGCAACAAGGAAATCCGACGTCTTCAAAATTAAATAGAGATATAATGAGATGCTGCGAGAGTTCGTATCTCGCTTCCAAATGGAACGAATGGAACTGCCACCGATCTCTGACGACTGGGCGGTGCAGGCCTTCACTCAGGGTTTGAATGAACGAAGCTCGGTGGTTTCAAAACAGCTAAAGCAAAACCTAGTCGAGTACCAGGCCGTGACTTGGTCGGATGTTCATAACCGATACCAGTCGAGAATCAGGGTCGAAGACGACCAGTTGGGGGCCCCCTCGGGCTCAGTATATCCAAGCAGGCTTCTGGCAAAAGAGCCAATACCAAACAAAGAAAGGTACCAGCCATACATCGCAGACAGGAGGAAAACCCCGAGGCGCAACGTACCCCGCAACGATCGAAGGATGGACCGAGGATAGAATCCTTGGGGAATCTCCAACAGAGCCGGGTTTGATAGGCACATAGGGCCAGCGGAGGCACCTCGCCTGTCAGAAAACAACTTCAACGTCGATGTATCAGACATCGTGTTCGCCATCAGCAAAATCAGAGATGCCAAGTGGCCAAGGCCTATGCAATCGGATCCTTCGCAGAGGAATCATAGCTTAATGTGTGAGTTTCACAACACAAATGGCCACAGGATCGAGGATTGCCACCAGCTCCGAGAAGAAGTAGCCAGACAACTCAATAAAGGTCACCTCCGAGAATTCTTAAGTGATCGGGCCGAAAATCAGTTCCGCGAAAGAGAGGCGCCCAAGAAAAGAAAAGCAAATGAGCCACAGCATGTCATCCACATGATCTTGGGAGGCATCGATGCTCCGCAGGAACCCGTGATGAGAAGGACGAAAATATCCATCACCAGAGAAAAGGGAACCCGGGGATACATACCCGAAGATGCCCTCACGTTCAGCAAAGAGGACACTGAGGCCTTGTCTCAACCTCACAATGACGCACTGGTAATCTCTTTCCTCATAAATACATTTCAAGTAAAACGTGTACTCGTGGATCCAGGTAGCTCGGCCAACATTATCAGGTCGAGGGTAATAGAGAGGCTCGAACTTCTTGACCAAATCGTGCCCGCCACTCAAGTCCTCAACGGATTCGACATGGCGAGTGAAACAATGAAAGGAGAAATCACCCTCCAGTCAACGTGGCCGGCGTAACCCAAAATGTCAAATTCCATGTCATTGAAGGAGACATGAGGTACAACGCCTTGTTCGGGAGGCCGTGGATACATTGCATGAGAGGACTACCGTCCACCCTCCACCAAATGATGAAATTCTTGAGAAAGGACGGGATTAAGACTGTCTACGGGGAACAGCATGCGGCGAGGGAAACATATTGCAAGCTACGCCCTCGGCTAAGTCCGAACTAAACAAAGCGAAGGAACGTATCGCGTCCTCACGACAAATGGTCAAAACATCGCCGGCGCACTCCACAATAAGGTACGACTTTTTGTTTTCTCTTTCAATGACATTCTACGCTGACCTAAGTGGAGGTAATCAATCAAAACGGCCAAATCACTCTCCAACTCGAAGGCCTTAGGTTTCATAAGCATACGTTGCACTCTTTTCCTTTGACCGGGTTTTCATCCCAAAAAGGGTTTTACCGGCAAGGTTATTAACGAGGCAACACCTATATGCTACCTAAAGAAGACTCAACAAGTATTCAAGGCTTCTTTTGCAATCAACCTCGAATACTGGAGGGCATCCCCCCTGAAGATCACCTTCTCGAAGAAGCTAAGACATGCCGAACAGGGTCCCGATAGGAAAATAATGTACCGGACCAAATGGTCAAACGAACCGTGTCCGCATAGAACAAACAAGCTCCTAACAGCAAAGGCATGTATACTTGTACCAAGTGATTGAAGAATACTTTTCCATCAAAGAATATCACGCCTCGAGAGAAAAACGGTATGTTTTTTGCAAAAACGGCTCCTCTGTCAAAAATGTCCCGAACACTCAGGGACTGGCATCGACGAATCAACACCTGGACGACCTCCGGGTCGAAATTCCAAACTCATAAGCCCTCAACGAGGCAACATGAAAATTACAAAATGTCTCCAAGTTCGAAAATGCCCCGAACACTCGGGGACTGGCATCAAAATCTCAAAAATCGCATGACCTCAGGGTCAGAGTTGCCAAAATCGTAAGCCCTCAATGAGGCAGCACCAAGTTTGCAAGTAATGGCTCCGGAGCCGAGAAATTCTCGATAAGCTCGGGGACTGCCGTCAAATCGTCATCTCCATCGAAATGGTTCCCGAGCCAAAAGATCCTCGATAATTTGGGGACTGTCGCCAATCACCATTCAGTAAAAACTCGGAGCCGTAAGACCCCGAGTAGGCAAACTCGGTCTCGTAAGACCTACATAAGGCAGTAACAACATCTGTAAGACCTCAAGCAAAGCATGAACCATATTTGAACCAAGTATCTAAAAACTGTAAGACCTCAAGGGCATGAAAATTTTGTAAGACCTTGCTAAAGGCATAAACCCGATCTCAAAGTTTAGGCTATATATCGAACTTGTAAGACCCCCAAAAGGCATACCCTCGATATAGATGCCCAAACTACTTCACTCGGTATAAAAAATGGCTCCAGCCAAACACAAATGACTACGGTCATACGGCTGTACCAGCCAAACTAACGCGACTCGTGGACGCCCAACTGTCGCTACAAAATCACAGGCCTTCAATTACTTCGAATCTACTTCGAAAAGAACCGGTTAAACAGGATACCCTCGACATAGGCAAAAGAGCTTCGACTATGTCAGCTCCTAAACACTGGCTTCGAGATACTCAGCCTCCGAGCCAAACCTCCCGAGGTGCTCGATCATCGCCATATAGTGACTCAGAATCGAAGTTTTTTATTAAACTATCAAAGAGTTAGGCAAACACTTTCAAAAAATCCTTATTGAGGAAAAAATAAAGCCTACACAAAAGGCCGCATCGACCAAGGCGTACGAGCCATTGTCGCCAGCCCACATAAATGGTCGCAGCGACCCAAAGCATAAGAGCCACTGTTGCCAGCTTAAAATACGAAAACTTGAGGGTCGAATGAGCTCGAGTCGAAACCCGACTCGGAGTCTGAACCCAAAATAGTTAACTGAAAATGCCCCAGGGCAAAAAGCATAAGAGCTCAAACGCTAGCTTACACAAAAAAGGTCGCTCCGACCCAAGGCGTAAGAGCCATTGTCGCCAGCCCACACAAGTACAAAACTTAAGGGTCAAACGAGCTCGAGTCGAAACCCGACTCGGATGCTAAACCCAAAATAGTTGATCAAAATATGTTTAAAAATCATAAGAGCTGAAATGCCAGCTTATGCTAGAGGCTCGCATCGGTTGGGTACATAGAAGCCTACGGGCCAGCCCGATGAGCCTCAGGGCCATATCACGAATCCAAGGATTCCTATCGACTGAAAAGACCAGTTCACTCGACCAAATTCGAGATAGAAAGGAATACAGAAGAAGCGAAGCCACGAGGTTTTCTTTATACACATATACGAAAAAAAGCAATCTCCATCTACAAACATGCTTTTAAAAGATACATACATATGGCAAAATCTACGCCCTCATCTTTGCTTCCTTCGGTGTCGGACAGAAGTAACCGAGAATTACGCTCGTCCGCCCTCGCTCGCGCCAACTCTTCTGAGAGGACAAAACCACTAGCACGGATCTCCTCGAGAGTCTTTCTTCGAGACTTGCAACGAGCATATTCCTTGATCTTTCCTTCACGATCGAGGGTCTTTTGCAGCTCGGCTTGAGCATCGACAACATCCTTCAAATAGATCACCATCTCCTGGTCAGCCTTAGTTCGACTCATCACGGCGTCAGCCCGGGCATCAACGATCTCAGCCCTGACTTTCAAAAGCTCAGACTCGAGCTTCGTGATCACATCTGATTGAACCAAAGCATTGTCACAAGCTAAGTGAAGTTGAGCCTCAAGGGCGGAGACTTTGCCCAGAGCATCCTCCTCCGCTAAAGTCTGAGTGCCCGACCGAGCCTCCAACTCATCATACTCCCGCTTGGTTTGGTCAATTTCGTTCCGAAGGTGCTCCAGGTCCTCCGCTTTTTTCTGTAACTAAAATAAACAAAACACTAGCCTCAGGAGCTGGAAGAAAGAAAGCACGCTCAGTCGGAACAAAAGCTACCTGCTCCTTCAAATAGCTCTCATAATTCAAGCTCCGACTTGCCTCATACTGTAAACTTGCCAGCTCATTTTCGTTTTCTTCGCAAAAGCGCCTAAGCAATTTCTCCTCGTCCAAAGCTTTCCGAAGCCTGGCCTCCCGACGAAGCAACTCGGACTTAAGCTTATCAAAAGCCTGCAAAAAGAAAACATGATAAGAAAGGGAGGGCACGAAACTCGGAAAACTTGTGCCAAAACTCACCGCATAGTGAAGCCGCTGGACTTCTTCGAAGGTCGAGCGCACATCTGCTAGCTAGGCCTCCCCAGCTCCAAATAAGTCGACCCCAGTCGAGGCACGGCCGCTCGGCGCATATGACCCCGGGTTTCGAGCTCGAAGTATCACCGGCGGAAAAGGAGGATGGCAGCGGAGGAGAAATCGCCTCTCAAAAACCAGAAACCACGGGCGCAGTCGGCTCAGTCGACACTTCCACTTCGGACCCCCAGTCCAGGTTCGCCTCACTCTGAACATCGTCGCCATGCAAAGGCATCTCTCGCTTATCATTATCGCTCTTTAGCCCAGAATCTAGCAGCCCTTCCTCCTCTCCAAAGGAGCGCGGCCTCACTTCGGAGGGCTCTCCGATACCTACAACAGCAGGATTAATTCGCGAAAAGGGAAAATGTCTCCCCAAATAAAGGAAGGGAAAGGAAAAAATAGCACAACACCCACCGTGATGTTTTGCTTCCCATCTGCCCCAAGTAAAAGCTCGCCACTTGCGCTCATCACGAGTCGAATGGGTCGCCAACTTCCGAACCCAACTTGGCAGATCTGGAACGTCCGGTGCCCATGAAACCGCTGCAGAAAAAGAAAAGAAGGCACGGTTACTAAACCAGCTTTCGCCATAAACAAAACAGAGAAGGCACGGAATGTACCACTTACGTGCATAATTCCATTCCTTAGGGAACGGCATTAACTCCACGAGAATAACGTTAGCGGTCCGAACTCGGACGAATTGATTCATCCGTTCCCGATCTCCTTCTTCCTCATCGTCGACGACAAAGGACGTGGTCGACCGGCATCGCAAGGTTAGCAGACCTCGATGGTGAAAGGGCCGATACAACCTAATAAGATGACTGAGCGTGAATTAAAAACCCGCCTTCTCTGCAAAAACCTCATCATCAACACCATTTGCCAAAATGACGGGTGGATCTGCGCCAAGGTAACTCGATACTTTAAACAAAAGTCTAGAACAATCCTATCAAGGGGGCCCAATGTGAAAGGATACAAGTACACATTCAAGAATCCATCAGCGCAATCGGTGATGTCCTCATCTGGGGAAAGTATCTGTAGCACTACTTTCTCCTCCCAGCCGCAGTCTTTTCTCACTAACCCAAGATACTTTTCTCCTATCAAAGAAGTAATCTTCAAGGTATGCTCTCGTTGGTCCCGAATACCGGGGGCGGAGCTCTTCCCTCTCTGCCCGTCAGACCCTGATGTAAGAGTCATGACAATGGCAAACTCAGTGAACTAAAGCAAGGAGTCAGTGCGAGTACGCTGATACTGAAATGATGAAAGTCTTAACGCAAAAAAAGAAGGGTAACTTAGGGTAACTACTTAGAAGGGTAAGATCTCCAAAAAGAGCGAAAACAACCCTATATACATATGGAAAAAACGACGACGATCCACCTACCTCAAAGAGTCAATCAAAAAACACTGACCGATTTAGCTTCGGGAAGATGCGATGTCGTAATCGCCTCGATAGCTTTGCAGCCATATCGCACACTAGGCGACGCCATGTAATGTCTCAGGAACAGAGATCCCCGTACCACAGCATGTCCCGAGGCGGTACCCGACCTCGAGGACCTCCATCAAAAGAAGTTAGGCTCTAAGGAACCAGTGGCATCCCATTCCCGAGGTGGTACCGACCTCGAGGACCTCCATCGAAGGGAAGTTAGGCTCTAAGGAGCCAGCGACATTTCCAGTCCCGAGGTGGTACCCTACCTCGAGGACCTCCATCAGAAGGAATATAGGCTCCAAGGAAATAAGCATTTAAGCTATGCCCGTATGGGCTTGATCACGGGCTACCACCTAAATTCGGGTAAAACCTCATTCTGGATCTACCTGCAACGCCTTAAGGCTATTCACGATAAGATCAAAACAAACTTACAGATGGCTCGAGTTTTGAATAAACCCCCACTCCGCGACCACGCTCGAAAACTTAAAAGCAGTCCCTGTCCTCGGACCTCCGAGCAAATTCCCCCCCGAAGATTACCGTGGGGTCTAAATGATAAATCCCGGTCACAGGGCTCGAGGCATTACTTCCATTCAACCCAAAGTAAGGGTCTGTTGCTTCAGTTACTCCACAAGAATATACAAGAACATTCTCTCTGCTTTCTATCATACTCTCTTGATATTATTGCTCTCGTTTATTATCTTCGTCATTGTTCATCATTTATTGCTTATCATTGGCCATAAAGAGCTTTTGTTAATTTTATTATAACTGTTAGTCATACCCCGGTTACCCCCGATAGTTCACTATCAAGCTACGGAGCCGACCTCGAGGTACCGGAATTGGCAAGCTCGAGCCCACGATTGCTAGCCTCTCGGTTTGATTATCACCTTATCTTTAACTCCTATTTAGCTTCTAAGTCTCACATATCTAGCATCTACCGCTTAACAACTAGCATAAAAATAGATCACATATTTTTATAGTCCCATAATCAAATTTAATTATAATTACCATTTTCACGGTAAACAGTAGTTTTATATGCATCTTCATTTACCACTGAACTACAATCGGTTGGGCAGTCATGCATCTTTATTTACTACCGTGCTACGGTCGGTTGGGCAGTCATGTATTTACCACCGCGCTACGACTGGTTGGGTAGTTATACATCTTTATTTACCATTGTGCTACAGCCGGTTGGGAATTCATGCATTTACCACCGTGCTACGGCCGATTGGCAGTCATGCATCTTTATTTACCATCGTGCTACGGCCAGTCGGGCAGTCTTGTATTTACCACCGTGCTATGACCGGTTGGGCAGTCATGCATCTTCATTTGCCACCGTGCTACGACTGGTCGGACAGTCATGCATTTACTACCATTTTACGATCGGTAGGATAGCCAGGCATCTTCAATTACCATCGTGCTATGGCTGGACGGGCAGTCATGCATTTAGCACCGTGCTACGGCCAGTCGAGCAGTTACCATTGATCAGTTGGGCAGTCATGTTATGATATGGATAATAGTCCCAAAGTGAAGTGTATATATATATATATATATATATATATATATATATATATATAAGTGTATAATTATTATGTATATACGGTGGCATCTCATAGATTTAGGCTGGTTCTTATATCTCTTTAATTAATTTGACTTATTGTTATGTTTCAGTTCCACCTTACATACTTGGTACATTATTCGTACTGACGTCCTTTTTATTGTGGACGTTGCATTCATGCCTATAGGTATAGGTAATCAGCTTGACGAGCCCTCACAGTAGATGAGGTTAGCATTCTGTGAAGGATCGGTAAGACTCCACTTCATTCGGAGTGCAACTTAGTCTATAAGTCATCGTGTTAGAGTTTTTCTACAAACTTATCGGTAAGCCGGGGCCCTGTCCCATTTGATGTCGAATACTCTCAGAGGCTATACTCTCAGAGGCTTTGTAATACAGGTTCATTATGTACAGTATGTCAGAGGCCTTGAACGCCCATGTGTATTCATGTTTTAAGTACGATGGTGCACTGATACAACGTTTGCCCACATAGAGTTACACATTATGAGTTGTGGCCATGTTGGCCCGTGATAGTTACAAAAAGAATGAGTTTAGCCCACTCGGCCTATGTATGTTCTAGTTTTGGTCGAACGATCATGAGTTACAGAGTGGTTCGCTCGGGCCAGTACGGCACCGGGTGCCAGCCATGCCTCCCCATATTTAGGGCATGACAAAGAGGTATTTGAGCACATCGTGTCCTAAAGAGTCTACATAGCCGTGCCTAGTAGAGTCTCACTTATGGGTGTGTTGTGCACCACACTTATAATTGAGAGGCTATAGGGAATTTAGGAAATGTTACTTTTCTTTTGTTTCCAGATCGTGCCATAGAGTTGAGTCTTAAGAAGGCAGTATGAAGCTTCCACCAGATTTTTTATGCACAAGAGGTGCAAGTATCGCAGTAGAGTTTAGAGTTTTAAGGCATGGATGCAATTTCCACCTATGTGGAAGGGAGGTTATGAAAGCGACAGAAGATATGATGCGAGTTTAAAGATAAGTAAGGTAAAGGTGAAGGAGATACAAGATACTCAAGTGTCGGAGGTTGTAAGTAGTCCAGACTTCAGATAGAGGTTTTGAGTTTTAGTTTAGTTTACAGAGGAGACTCTTGCTAAAAAAAATTGTAATTCTCTAAGAGATAACATTCAAGGATGAATGTTTCTAAAGGGGGGAAGGATGTTACATCCCGTACTTTTGTACGTTGGATTTGTTGTAAGATAATTGATATAAGTTCAGGGGCAAGATTATGTTTGAGGTTATAACTATTTATGTCATTTATAACAAGTTATAAGTAAAGTCACGAAGCTTAGAGGGTAAAGTAAATCAGAGAAAATGAGTTTCGTCGAAGTTTGATATTTTGGTATCAAAAAATGGTCCAAGCTATAATACCTTGTATTCATAGACTGGTGCTATACCACATGATCATGATAATAAGGTGTATGAAGTGTATTAGTATTTAAGTGAATTAAGAACAAGGAATTAACTATGTGTATAATTGGCTAAATGTGAAATTATAGTGGAAGACAAATTGAATAAATGGTGTAGTGGATAACATTCCACATGTCACATGGTGGTAGCACATTAGTGACTAATCTACACCCATAAGTGGTGGTGGCACTATTAAACTTAATGTCTCAAGAGAGAAGCTAAGGAGGACATGTGTAAACTTGATTTGAGAATGAAATTAAAGAATAGATAGGTTCAACATAGTGTAGTAGCAAGAATTTGAGATGATTTTAAGCAACATGAGCTCAAAATTTCATGAAAGAAATGAGTAAACTTTCTCAAAGACAATATACGGGTTTTGTGCACCACCTCGATCTCGTTGTTCTGTTTTGGCGCGTTGGTTAATCCAAGCTTTTTTCGATGTGAAGTAAGGTGGAATAAGAGTATTTCTTAGCAAATAAGATAAGAATTTTCCTCTCCTTGTAATATTTAAATTCGTCTAGGTCATGGCTAAATTGTGGGATGAGAATTATGGAATTAACAGCGGAAAATTGTATTTTGACGTTGTTGTTGTTATGTCGTCTATTTTGTAATTTTCTATGTTTTATTGTGTCTGGAAATTGTTGGAGTAACTTGACTATACACTTGATGTAGTCATTGATATGTGTATCGAAGGAAGGAAATGATTGGAGAAGTACAGTCGATAATAGTAGCCGAGCTTTCTGCTCGTTGTATCATTGTTTGGGTTGTAAGACTTGTTATAGGAATTGCTAGTTGTGTTGTTGTATTACCTTTCTTATAGTAGTTTGATGGAATTTTAACAATAGGGGAAATAAAATCCATTTCATTGTAGGATAGGTTATCTTTCATTATGCGATTAAGAGAATTGTTCGTATGGCTGACGATAATATTACTCTTGTTATCATATTGATCGTGAAGCAGATACGAGTTGAGCTCTTGAACAAGTGGGTTAAGACCGGGTATGTTAAGGCTAATCTTTCCTTATTTTGGCATGATCTAGGTATTGAAACGTAAACGTAATGTTATTCCATAAGTGTTTCTACTCTTGGTAGTTAAGGATGTCTACGTTATTCATTCCTGTAAAATGATATCCAAGCATGTCTAAGTATGTTCCCATGTCCCTATTGTGGCATACAACAAAGATGTTAATGTTCATAATGTAGTGTTATATGCATCTTCATTTACAACCGAGCTACGGCCGGTTGGGCAGTCATGCATCTTTCTTTACCACCGTGCTGCGGTCGGTTGGGCAGTCATGCATCTTTATTTACCACCGTGCTAGGGTCGGTTGGGTAGTCATGCATCTTTATTTACCACTGTGCTACGGCCGGTTGGGAAGTCATGCATTTACCACCGTTCTATGACCGATTGACAGTCATGCATCTTTATTTTACCATCGTGCTACGGCCAGTCGGGCAGTCATGTATTTACCATCGTGCTACGACCGATTGGGCAGTCATGCATCTTCATTTAGCACCATGCTATGGCCGGTCGGGCATTCATTCATTTACCACCGTATTACCACTGGTTGGACTGTCATTCGTCTTTATTTACCATCGTGCTAAGGCCGGTCGGGCAGCCATGCATTTACCACCGTGCTACGGCCGGTCGGACGATTACCACTAATCAGTTGGGCAGCCATGTTACGATATGGATAATAGTCCCAAAGTGAAGCATTATATATATATATATATATAAGTATAATTAATATGCATATACGATGGCACCTCAGAGATTCAGGTTGATTCTTATATCTTTTAATTAATGTTGAATTATTATTATGTTTCAGTTCATCCTTACATACTCGGTACATTATTCGTCTGACGTCCTTTTTATTGTGGATGCTGCATTTATGCCTGCAGGTATAGGTAATCAGTTTGACGAGCCCTCATCATAGACGAGGTTAGCATTTAGCGAAGGATCTGTTAGACTCCACTTCATTCGGAGTGCAACCGAGTCTATAAGTCATCGTATCAGAGTTTTTCTACAGACTTATGGGTAGGCCGGGGCCATGTCCCATGAATACTCTTAGAGGCTTTGTAGATAAAGGTTCATTATGTACAGTATGTGAGAGGCCTTGACGGCCCATGTGTATTCATGTTTTAAGTTCGATGGTGCGCAGATATAGGGTTTGCCCACTTACAATTATATGTTATAAGTTGTGGCCATGTTGGCCCATGATAGTTACAAAATGAAGGAGTATAGCCAAAGCAGCCTAGGTATGTTCTAGTTTTGGTCGAGCGATCATGACTTACAGAGTGCTTTGCTCGGGCTAGTACGGCACCGAGTGCAAGTCATGCCTCCCCAGATTTGGGACATGACATCAAGCAAACCTCGATCAAATATTTTGCGGTATGTAAAAGTTTCTGAACTAACCATGAGGCTTACTTAGTAGTCATGTTCGAGACCTATCTTTCCTTTACATAATAAATGTGCACCCGTTCTGGAGGTTTTTCAGAATTATAGCTTTGCTCCATGTGTATATGTCAGTTACATTGAGATCTTTTGCTGATTTTGGCCAACCTAGCTTTTCCCATGCCACCAGACTCCAGAGCTTTCTTCTTTGCTATAATGTCACATGTCTAGAGAAATCTCTTGCAGATAGTTTCAATCTTTGGATGAATTTCTTCAGAGAAAATCTGTGACAAAGGATTTGATAGTAATCGGTACACTCCTAATTAATTACAGTCTCCCTGCATATAATAGGAACTCAACTGACAAACTATTCGTCCTTCCCAACATTTTATCAAGGAGGCTGGCACTGACTAATTGATAGCCTCCTTGAGCTTAAAAGTACCCAAGATACATGAAAGGTAGGTCTCCTACTAAGAAATCAAGCTTTCGAGTTATCTCCTGTTGAATGCTTTTTGGGACCCCTCAAAAAATAAACACAACTCTTACTTTGATTTGGAATAAGCCCTGATGTCATAGAAAATTGCTGAAAATGTCCATATATTATTTGTATTAAAACTGCATTTCCTCCCCGTAATAGGAGTAAGTCATTAGCATAATTGATTTGGATAATATTCAGCTTCTTATATCTAGGATGGAACTTAAAGTCAAGCTGATACTTTAATATTTTCAACAATCTTGTCAGATACTCTATTTCCAAAACAAATACGAAAGGGGACATAGTGTCCCCCTATCTCACCCCTCTCTTTGCAGCAAGAGGGTAAGTAGGACTACTATTTATAACAATGGAATAGGACACTGTCCTAACACAACTCATGATCCATCTAACAAACAATTCTAGAAAGTTCAAACATGTAACTACTTGTTCAAGGAATATCTATTCTATGGAATCACATGCTTTCTGCATGTCAATATTTATCATCTACTTGTTCAATACTAAGAAGTACATTATCTGCCAATAATCTACGAGTTAAAAAATTAGTCTGAATACAGCCTACTAGTGAATCCATTTCTTGTAGTCTGCACATAAATATTTTGGATATAATCTTGTAAAGAGTAGTACAATAGGAAGTAGGTCTATATGATGCACGATTATTAGATAGGGAAGTTAGTTAGGAATTCAAAAATTAGTTAGTGTTAGTTAGAGTTTGTTACAATAACTAACTTCCATTAGTTGAAAGAATCTGTTAGCTGAAGGAATCTGTTAGAGAAGCTCTTGAATTTTCATTCGATGTAATAGATATAAATACATTGTATTACACGGGTTGCAGGCATGAATAATAATACAATTCCTATTCTTCTTCTTCTTCTTCTTCTTCTTCTTCTTCTTCTTCTGCACTCATTTACAGTTGATTTCTCGAGTCATTCCTGAGTCAACTCAGTGATCCTTGAGTTAACTAAGCTCCTGCAATCACGTAACATTGGTATCAGATCTTTTGATCCTTGGAATCATGGCGAAAGGCACACGATCGACTGATTACTCAATTGAAGAAGCAACTGATCTGCGTGAATGGATGCAGAAATTGATAGCTGATATATGGGCTTTATCTGGTGAAGTTTTACACCTGAAGAAATTGGATAAAATAGTCCTTGAATTGAAGGAATAAATGACTAATTCAAGGGAACTACAGAAGGATAAATCGCCATTACCAGATGAAGGAGAACCTTCTAAAGGAAGGTCTCATCAAGAGAGAAGTCCTACAAGCAGCAATCATCACCATTCTAATTTTTCTAGGTAGTCTAGGATGGAGTTCTTACGGTTCGATGGTGAAGATCTGAGATCGTGGTTATTCAAAATTGAACAGTTCTTCTCTATGGAAAAGGTAGCTGCTGAAGAAAAAGTCAAAGTAGCTGCAGTACAGTTGGAAGGTGAAGCTATATAATGGCACCTTTCTTTCATGAGGTACTGACAGTACCTACAACCCGTTACTTGGAATGAGTATGTCATGACATTGGTCGAGATATTTGGGGCTGGTTTTGAAGATTCGATGGAGGAAATCAAAAAGATCAAACAAACTGCTAGTATGAAGGAATATCAAGCTGTTTTTGAGAAGAATCTGAATAGGGTGAGATTATCCCAAGAAGATGCAATTAGTTGCTTCATTGGAGGTCTAAAACATGAGCTCAATATTGCAGTCAAGTTCACCAATCCTACCACATTGTCACATGTGTACAGAACAACCATAATGTAGGAGGTTTACCTAGCTTCCACCAAACAAACTTCCTATGCATCAGGACCCCCAGTCAAGAGATATGCTGGGCCAGGAACCACTGGTAGACCATTACTGCCTACTCATACTCTCAGTAGTTCATCTTATACTAAGGGTTTTAATAGGAGAACATTGAGTCTAGATGAAATGAATGGCAAAGGGCAAGGGGATTGTGCTACTTCTGCAATGAGAAGTATGTACCTGGGCATAGATGCAAAAATTCCAAAAAGATTTACATCCTAGAATTGGAGGAAGCAGAGGAAATACAAGATATAGGTGAAGAACAAGAACTATTATTACAAGATGATAGTTTCACTATCTCAGATCTATCTCAATCTATAGAACATATGGAGATTTCTATTCATGCCTTGAATGGCTCCTTGGGTTACAGAACATTGAAAGTGACTGGTTACCATGCGAAGAACTTAAGATGGCCTTGAGAATTCTTATTGATACTGGTAGTTCCCACAACTTCATTGATCCTGAATTGGTCGAACACTTGGCGATGTAAAATCAGGTATACTTCCCCTCAAATGGTGGCTGCTGCTAATGGAAACATGATGGTGGACAAGATGTGTACTATCACCTGGTTGCTGCAAGGAGCTAAGTTTTCAGCAAAGTTCTTGTTACTGCCCTTAGGCTCTTGTGGAGTAGTACATGGGGTGCAATGGTTGCTAACACTTGGAGACATCAAAATGAACTTTAGAAAGCTCACTATGGAATTTTGGTACAAAGGAAGAAAACATCTCCTTAGAGGTGTTGGCAGCCAGATCAAGGTTCAAGAAGCCGACAAAATGGCCAAGCACACAGGTAACATTTCTCAGTTGTGTATGATTTCAGTAGTACCAATGGGAAATACTGAAGAAAAGTGGCATTCGTTGAAAGATAAGGAAGAACCAGAAACCAATGCTAGATTAGTGAAACTGTTATCTGAGTATTCCAGCTTGTTTGAGGAGCCTACTGAATTACCAGTTTCTAAAGGTGTCTTTGATCACAGGATTGTGTTGCAAGTTGGTACTGAACCTGTGAACAAACGACCCTATAGATACCCTTCAGTTAAGAAGGATATCATTGAGTTGGTATAAAAGATGCTATATCAAGGGATCATTCAACCCAGTTGTAGTCCCTTTGCATCTCCAGTGGTTCTAGTAGGGAAAAATGATGGAACCTGGAGGCTTTGTGTGGATTATAGGGACTTAAATAAACAAACAGTCAAGAAAAAGTTTCCAATCCCTATTGTGGAAGACCTACTAGATGAATTAGGAGGGTCAAAGGTCTTCTCTAAAAGAGACTTAAGATCTGGCTATCACCAACTTAGGATGGCATAGGAGGATGTACCTAAAACTGTATTTAGGACTCATTCTGGACATTTTGGATATCTAGTGATTCCATTTGGCCTTTCAAATGGTCCTTCTACCTTTCAAGGACTGATGAATTCCATCTTTCAGAAGTTACTTAGAAAGCAGGTGTTGGTTTTCTTTGATGATATACTCATCTACAGCAGCAACATGGATGATCATTTAGTGCACTTAAGAGCTGTATTTATGGAGATGAACAAACACCAGCTCTTTGCCAAAAAGAGCAAGTGTTTCTTTGGAGTCCATAGGATTGAATACCTAGGACACTTCATTACAGTAGAAGGTGTATCTACTGACCCTCACAAGATAGAAGTTGTGCAGAACTGGCCTACTCCAACCACACTCAAACAGCTAAGGGGATTTCTAGGTTTGGCAGGCTATTATAGGAGATTTATTAAAGGCTTTGGGGTCATCTGTAAGCCTTTAACTGAACTCACTAAGAAGAATAACTTCAAGTGGTGACCTGCGGCTGATACAGCCTTTGCAGAACTGAAGAAAGCTCTAACTAATGCACTTGTTCTGGCTTTACCTGATGCTACCAAAATATTCACTGTTGAGACTGATACAAGTGGATATGGAATAAGAGAAATGCTTATGCAAGAAGGGCATCCTATAGCCTTTTTCAGTAAGGCTCTATCACCTAGACATTCTGCATTATCTGTCTATGATAAGGAGTTACTAGCTATTGTGCATGGTGTCTCTAAATGGTCGCAGTATTTGTTGGGACAAAAGTTTGTCATAAAAACTGATCAAAAGGCTCTAAAGTTTCTTATGGAGCAGAAACTTCACACCAATTCTCAGCTATTGTGGTTAACCAAGTTGATGCCTTTCTATTACACTATAGAATATAAAAAGGGAGTTGAAAACAAGGTAGCTGATGCCCTTTCAAGAGTTACTGGAGCAGAATTGTTAGCACTCACATTGTTACCTCACAATAATGATCTACTTCAAGATATTGCTGATAGTTGGAACTCAGACCAAGAGCTTCAATAGTTGATGGAAGAGCTGCAAGTTTATCCCACCAAACACTAGCAATTCTCTTGGATGCATGGTCAGCTAAGGAGGAAAGGGAAATTGGTGGTTGGCAAGGTACCAGAAATAAGGAAAGCAATCATAACAACATGGCATGTTGGTCCTCAAGGAGGTTAGTCAGGAATAGAAGCTACAATGAAAAGGTTGGTGACACTGTTCTATTGGAAGAATATGAGGCAAGAAGTGAAGGAGTTTGTCCAGAAGTGTGACATTTGCCAACCGAATAAATCAGATCTAGCTGCATATCCAGGTCTGTTACAACCATTGCCTATTCCAGATGTGGTGTGGTCACAAATTAGCATGGACTTTATTGATGGATTACCCAAGTCAAGCGGATGTGAAGTAATTTTGGTGGTACTTGACAGGTTGAGCAAGTATGTCCATTTTATTCCATTAAAGCATCCCTATACTGCCCAAACTATTGCCAAAGTTTTCCCAGACACAGTGGTAAAACTGCATGGGATGCCTGATGCCATCACTAGTGACAAAGATGATGTTTTCTTGAGTTCTTTCTGGCAAGAACTCTTCACTCTACAAGGGGTACAACTGCACACTTCTTCAGCATATCATCCTCAGTCTGATGGCCAAACCGAGGTGCTAAACAGGAGCGTTGAGACATACTTATGGTGCTACTGCAGTGAGGATGCTGCTAGTTGGTATTCATGGTTGCCTATGGCTGAATACTGGTACAACACTTCCTTCCACTAAGTTATACAAACTACTCCCTATGAGGCATTGTATGGTAGACTCCCACCATTATATTTGCCCTATCTTCCAGGGGAATCAACTTTTGCTGAAGTCGACATTACACTAATCAATAGGGAACTGAAAATCCAGCTGCTCAAGCATCATTTGAGAAGGGCACAACTCAGAATGAAGCAACAGGCAGACTCTCATAGAAGTGATAGACAATTTGCAGTGGGAGACTGAGTTTATTTGAAGGTTCAGCCCTATAAGCAAGTAACAATTTCACAACACTCACCTCACAAGCTAGCTGCCAAGTATTATAGGCATTTTCAGATAATCAAAAGGGTTGGTCCAGTTGCCTATACATTTCTGTTACCTACTGGTGTAAGGATTCACCTCACAGTTCATGTGTCCTTGTTAAAAAGGTGTTATGAAGTTCCCTCCCAAATTTCTTATCCTCTTGTCAATGACTTAGCAAGTCCTTATTGCCCTGAACCTGAGCTTGTTTTGCAAAGAAGAATGATCAAAAGAGGCAACAAGGCTGTGGCGCAGGTTTTGATTAAATGGCAGGGCCTGCCTGCTGATGCAGCTACATGGGAACTGGTTACAGTATTGCAAACAAGGTTTCCGTCATTTGATCCTTGTGGACAAGGATCTTCTATTGGAGGGGAGTACTGATACATGATTATTAGAAAGAGAAGTTAGTTAGGAATTCAAAAAATAGTTAGAGTTAGTTAGAGTTTGTTACAATAACTAACTTTCTTTAGTTGAAAGAATCTGTTAGCTGAAGGAATTTGTTAGAGAAGCTCTTGACTTTTCGTTCAATGTAATAGATATAAATACATTGTATTACATAGGTCGCAGGCATGAATAATAATACAATTCTTCTTCTTCTTCTTCTTCTTCTCTGCACTCGTTTACATTTGATTTCTTGAGTCATTCCTGAATCAACTCTGCGATCCTTGAGTTAACTAAGCTCATACAATCACATAACACTATACTCGTCAAAGAATTTCTACACTGCTTTTGTTACCTCTTTACTAATAATATGCCATCATTTTTTGAAGAAGCATGCATTAAGCTCATCGCCACGTGGTGCTCTTAAATCATTAATTTCTGTCAAAGCTTAAACTACTTCCTCTTTAATTTGTGAAAGGTTTATTAATCTACACTATAGATTCTTGTTAAGCATAGGCCCTTTCTTAGCACTCCATGATGTAATTAGACTAACTTGTTGTTGCAGACCTAAGTAGTTTCTTATAAAGGCCAACATTAGCTTCTATGCCCTCTAAACCAGTTATCAGTTCACCATTTGCTGATCTGAGTGTTCTTATTTGATTCTGAGCCTTCCTTCCCTTCATGTTGATCACTGTAATCTAGATTTCTGCCTATATATAACCACCTCAATCAAGTTCCATTTCTCAAGTTGTATTCTGAGGTCCTTCTTTTCTTCAAATAGAGTATTAGGTACATAGGTGTCCCTCATCTGCCCTTGGATATCTTTCTGTTCACCTATGAGGGAGTGAATTTACTCTACTACTCCTATATACTCTCTTCTATTTAGATTATTCAATGCATTCCTTACTGTTTTTAGATTCTACCATATTCTTGTTATTTTCGCATCATGTAAGAACTAATTTGTCTAAACTATCTCTTCAAACTCAGGATGCTCTGCTACATAGTTGTAAAATCTGAATTGTTTCTTCTTACTATCGATTCTTTTATCTACCTTAATGCCAATGAGTTTTCATAATAACACTGTCCATTCTACTATAGACATGGCTATTTGTCCATGTGTATGATCCACCAATAGTTAGCTCTATCAGTCTACAATCTTTCATGAAGCTCCTGAAATCTTTGGTCTCACTATCTTGCACTTCACTCCCATGTACTCTTTCTACAATATTAAAGATAGTGTTAAAGTCACTCATTGTCAGCATGCCTACCATTTGTTCATCCAAATATGTTAATGTATCCCATAAGGCCATTCTGTCATGTATTTTGTGGAGTCCATAAACTGCTGAAAAATGAAAGTCTTTAGTACTGTTATTATTTCTCACCATGGCATGCATGAGCTATGGAGACATCTCCAAGAGCAATAAAATTAATGGCATTAGAATTACAAAAACCCATAGTCTACCTCTACAATAAGGGAAAGCATTGGTGCACCAACTCCAGCTAGCTATCAAACTAACTAACTTTACTCTCCCTCATATACACCTTAATCTCCTCGTTCTTAAACACTTATTAGACCCTCTTACATTTTAGGCAACTATCATTATGTTATGTTCGGTTTGTGAGACTATGTGCCGCCTTCTTCTACTCCTCTACTTGCACTGTGTTGCTCTATTCTAGTTACACACAAAATCGAATTCCCAAACTAGTATGTTTCCACTACCATGTTAAATCCATTGAACAATTACATGCCCAATATTCATAGGAATCTGAGGGTCCTTGCCTGCAAAATTGCTTGAACTTCATACCAATCTTCTTCTAGTATTGGTTGTTGTCTTGCAAGGTCGATTCTATGATTCTTGTCTAAAACCCCCATATTCCCCGTGATTCTGCACCCTTCCATCCATTCCTATGGCTTTGTATTCAATTTTATGCTTTAGGACCTTGGAGTTAGTGTCCCGACTAAATTTATGATTGAGTCGTAATTGGCACTCGGTGCCTTAACTTGACCGAGCGAACTAACTAGGCCAATCTAAACTATTATCACATGACAAGTATATCGTTTATTAAAAATTTATTTAATTTCCCAGCTGAAAAAATATCTCAAACGATATTTAATTGTCACACCTCCTTTTTTTACGCACCCACCCCGAAGGATAGTGTATAAAGGAGTTTTTCCAATTAAAGTGACATTATTCGAAATTGGATTATTTAATGATCAGAGTCGCCACTTGGGATAGGTTTGGCTTTTGGTGTCCCAAGTCACCGGTTTGTCTTGAATCCCAAATCGAGGAAATTTTCGACTTTCCAAATGAAGTCTGCGAACCAGAAATTCTGACTAAGGAATTCTGTTGACCCGAGGGAAGGTGTTAGGCACCCCCGGATCCCGTGGTTCTAGCACGGTCGCTTAAACTATTATAATTGGCCTATAATCTGATTTTAATACATGTTCATCCTATAGTGCAATTTTAAAATTATTTACCGCTTTTAATTAATTTTTAAGGAAGGTTGAACGTCGTTTAAAACGTGTTTTTGGATCACGTCACATGAAATGCACCCGGATCCGCAACACATTTTATTCAACGTTTTAGGATTTGGATTTGGGTTACATGAAATGCACATCCAAGTTTAAGAAGGTAGATTTATTAAAATGCGCACCTAAAGCAACTAGCGTGTTGATAACTTTGTGGAGGCCATGAAAATTCGCAAAATGGCACGTCCCGACTTCTAAGTATTTTTAATGTAAGCATTTAAAGAGAGGGCCACGCAATTTATGAATTTTGTTTGGCGCGGCGCACCTTGATTTATTTTAAAGGCCATCCTAAAATGAACTATTATTATCTATTGAGGATTGTCTCTAACAAAACTTAATTAGTTAGCACTACGAATTAATTAATATTAAAGGCATTCAGGAAAGCTCGGGTCTCAAGATCAAGTCCAAACTCAAACAAGAGGATCTCCATTATTGAAGACCCCTTAATTCAAGTTTGCTGCTTAACTTGGAAGGCCTAAGCTTGCACTATTAAATTACAACTTTAAAATGAATTCAGGCCCTCAGCACTTTGGGCTTTGAGACTAGCCCAAAACTAGCCCAAGAATGAGGAAATTTCGGTCAGATTTTATAAGGAGCTGCCCCATCGTGGGCTTCTGCACAGGCCCAAATGAAAAGTGAAATAGAATTAGGACCTTGAATCGAGACCCCATAGTCTCACAACTTAACAATGCTAACTGATTTAATGAGCTGATAATATTGGGGCCTATTATTATATAACTGGGCCTGAAAGAGGGGCCCAATATTTAGTGTTTGGATTTATGAAGCTATCTGTGTGCAAAGCCTCAGCTGTAAAGCTGATTACTATATTTGCTCCTATAACAGGCCCAACTCAATCATCTGGACAATTCATTGTTGGCCCAAGTATAATGACTGGACTTTGAATTTTTGGTATCCTCTTTTGAGTTCTAAATTGTTGCAGTAAATAACTACCTTCAGGAGCTAACCAATTTAACCTAATCACAACAATTAAACAAACACAGTAGCTAAAACGATTTAAAATAACTAAAACATGTTAAACAACTAAACAATTAAACTACTCATGATTCGATTTTAGGGTAATTAAAACGTTTCAAAGCAACTAAACTAAATTAAAACATATTTCCTAGATTGTATATGTGTCAAAGCAAGCAGGTAAATGCTCCAGTTTACATGCTGATTTTAAATCTAAATTTCATGCTTGTATCTAGATTGTATATATCCTTATGAAACACACACTCATTCTAGAGTTTATTTCCAGAACAACATCTAAACCTGTACAATACATTTGCAGCGTTTATTGAACATGAATCTAGACATAACTCCAATTCAACATCCATACTAGCATTAAGCTATACTGAAACTAATACTACTGAGCATAACACTCATATAGTTTCGAAATTGTCCAAACAGTCCAGTTATTACATTCCTTAGAGAGTTCAACTTATGTAACTTTTCAAATCCTAATGACAACTGAATACAGTATTTGAATTAACCTATTGTAGCAAATTACAGACCTATGTAAACATGTTAGACAATCAAATTAAAGTAAATAGAGGAAGAAAAGTCCTAGAATAGAATATGTAATATTTCAGTATTTTTCTTCAAATTGGAGCATACATTTGGATTCAATCTTGAGGTATCATTTGAGGCAAAAAAATGTACGTGGAAATTAGAACAAAAATGAGGAAATGGAGGATCAGCTAGGCAGTAGTGTAGAATAGATGCAATTGCAGCAGAAATCAGCAATTCCAAGTCAAAAACCCAGGCAATAAAGGATAAGATTGCAGTAGATTTCAAAACAACTTCAGTCAACCCACAAAATCAGCTGAACTTGAAAACCAAGCTTGATGAACCAATGCAATTGAACAAAAACAGATCTGGAAGGGATTTCTATACTATATGTGTGTTGATTTTTTCAGGATTTTTTGTTTCTAGGATCTAATGTGTATGTATCTAGACTCTCTACTTCTATGGATTTTTTTTTGAATTTTCAGTAGTTTTTCAGTAGTTTTCAATTTGAATTTTGAATTTTTCAGATTTTTGGATCTCTAGACTTTTTAACTTGTTTTGCAAGGCAAGGTAGGCTGCCTTTTATAGGCAAAGTTAGGGCATCTTTTCAGATTTTCTTTTGCGCCCTTGCCCCTCTTTTAATTTTATTTTTTAGCTTAAAAGTCCCTGAAGGACTGACTTATTGCCCAAGTTATACCACCCAATTCCTGAATTTCAAATTAGAACCCCCATCTAGAAGGTTCTAGGGGAATCTATTTCAGTTACTGCAAGATTTTTTTATTGTAAAATACCTATACTACCCCTGACTTCACCCCTGAATTACTAACCTAGGCTAAGCTACCCCAACCCCTCTTAACTTGGTCAACATGACCATGGTTAATTAATAAGGGCCTGGAAATGTTCAGCAACAACCAAACAAAATTCAATTGAACCAATCCTATTTTTAATCCTGAATTAATTACAAACAGTCCAACTTAAACTACTATGGGCAATTATCAATCAAACAGGACTTTAAGAGAATAAATAAAAATCAATCAACAATCATGAATTGAAACTGACTCAAGATGAACAAAAAAAAAAAAAAAAGAAATCACCAGAATACCTAAACAAAAGAACACTGCATGATGCAAAAAATTAAAGCATGAAGAAGAAAACAAAAAAACTAAATCCTAACTAGTTCTAATAGCAAGGGATTCGAATAATAGCAGAAAGAAAAGAAAAACTTACCTATGCAAGGTTTGAACCAAGACTGGCCTCAAATTCGAGTCCCAAAATGATGTTAGACGTTTGTTCTTCGCCAAGAACAAACGGAAGCATTATTTTGTGACTCAACTCAATCTCTGGACGTCAGAAATTGAGCGGAAATCAAACAGCTTCGACATTCTCCGGTTCTGCCCTTTTCGATTTGAAATTTGAGAGCTTCAGGTGAGATTTGAAGGCTATTGGTTGTGGATTCGGAAAGAGGAGGGTGATGAGGCTATAGGGTGTAATTTTGGTGAGGTTTGGAGGCGGCGCCGCCGGACACGGCGGAGGCGGTGCTAGGATTTTGAATATTCGACGATTTTGGAGGGATTTGAAGGAAACTGAGGGCAGATATGGAATGGGGAGGAGGAGAACGAGCTATGGTGAAAATTTGGTGGCCATCGGAGACTCGCCGCCGGCGGAGGCAATTTTCGGCCGGCGGCGGACAGCGGAGGACGGCGGTGTTACATCGGAGGTTAGAGGATCTGAGAGATGGTGAGGGTAGGGGGCCTGAAGGGGGTAGGGGTTGTTTGGACATATATATATTAAATGATGGGGGCTTCAGGACCGTTGGATCAAGAAACCTCGACGGTCCTGATCGCTTGCGCCCAAAACGACGTCGTTTAGACTGTTATGAGGCTGGACCGGGTTAGGGTGTTTGGGTTTGGACGGGTTTGCGAGATTGGGCTGGGATTTGAGACGGGTTTGTGACTGGGTTGGCCCAAAAACCGGGTCTTTTATTAAGACCCTTATTTTCTTTTAGTTTTCTTTTCTTTTCTTTTCTTTTTCTCATTTTTTTAGATTTTTGTTAAATACAAAATTAAAAAATAAAAGACCTAATTTAATTCTAAAACTAAACAAATTAATTTTCAAGAATTAACTAACTCCTAATTTTAAAGAAAACTAAGACAAATTTAAAAGTAAAAATGCAAAAGAAACATTTTTGTTATTTTCTTTCATTTTTTGTAATGTTAACTAACTAATAGAACTAAAAATATAAAATTGGGTCCTAAATGCAAATGTACAATTTTTTTTTTTTTTGTATTTTGATGAATTATCATGCATACACAAATAAAAATACACACAAAATACGCAATTAAATCCTAAAAATCAAATAAGAAAAGGAAAATTGTAATTTTTAAGAATTCTATAGGAGTAATTCAAGGGAGGAAAAAATCACATGCTCACAGCTGCCCCTCTTTGCTCGGAGACACGAAGGGTTTTCGGGCAAAGATAAATGAGCAATTATGAGAGATTTTTGCCTGCTTGGCACTCCATGAGAAGCACTTTTGAAAACGTCTGACCGAACCTTGCTTCAGAGGTTGCCTACATATCCTTGGCAATAAAGAAATCAGGTCAGTGTAGTTTTGGATGTTTTGGTAGCTGGGACTACCAGGAGCTGTGATTTCACTGCTGTTGCTGCTGCTACTGCTTGCTGACCTCCTTATTACACCAAAAGGAAAATCAAAGCTAAGCTAGCTATGCCTATCAACTGTGAGTTACAAGATTCCTCTCTATACATTTCTTGAAGCTTGATCTTGAGTCTTAGCTGATTTTGCTGTGGACTCCGATCTGAATCTTGATGCTCGCAAGCTGTAGGTGTTTGTTCTTTCTTTAGCATTGGGTCAAAACGAGACAGGCGGAGCTTGTGACTTCAATCAAGCTTTGAGCAGTCCGCATCTCTGTTTGCTTCAGCATTTTGAATTCACTTCTTTTTGTTCTTTTTCTTCTTTTCTTTATTCTGGATTGAGACTCATTCCTTTGGTCATCTCGAACCCCCTGTTCCTCGAGGTCAAACCTGCTCAGACACTAAAACAAACAAGCGAACGAAATTTTTCTGCCCCAGTTTTCACTAGGAAAATTTCGTGAGTTATTGGTGACAAAGTCTGAACTCATTCTCTCTTTTTTTTCATTTTCAAGAACTGCATTTGTCTATGATAGAACACATCGGGGAGTGGAGCCCAATTTCTAAAAATGTCAACTCAGGGATTGAAGCCCTAATGTTGGTGCAAAATGACTAGGGAATGGAGGCCCTATGTCCAAAAGGCGCAACTCAGGGATTGGAGCCCTAATGTTGGCAAGGGTAAAACTCGAACTCGAGGGATCGGAGTCCGTGACGTGTTAGGCTAAAAGGAGACTAGGGAACTGGAGGCCTAGTATCAAAAGG